>NC_089846.1:134432253-134594753 GCF_035609145.1 Eleutherodactylus coqui | reverse complement strand
TAGTCTACAAATGTGAATGGGTGAGTGAGAGCTGCCTCTGATTGGTGAGTGCTGTGACCAGTCAGAGGCAGCCCATTCAGCAGGTGGGGACTCTAAATCCCCGCCTGCTAAATACTACACAGAGCAGTTCAGGAGAACTGCCGGCCGGCCGCGGCTGAACTCCGGCTGCAGGGACAAGGTGAATATATATATATTTTTTATTTTTACACATTTTTGGATGTTTTTCAGGGAAGGGCTTATATTTTTAAGCCCTTCCCGAAAAATCATGCCGCACTCGCCGGCAGCCCATTGCTTTCAATGGAGCCGGCTGTATTGCCGGCTCCATTGAATTTCAATGGGTTGGACAGCGCTCCTTTGATCGGGCCCGTTTAGCTGAAAACGCTGCTAGCTGCAGATTTTTCGGCGAATCATCGGCCCGGTCACGCGATTTGCAATGCGCATCCGTCATGCGATCCGCAAATCGCGGCAAAAAACGTTTGTCTGACCGAGGCCTAAATAAGTATTTATAACCTTGAAACCTTAAGAAGCACTTTGTGCAGTATTCCATATTCTAGTGCCTTGTGCTGGCAGACTATTCTTCTCCATTTGGTAGGTTTTAAGGTGAGACACATTTCTTTTCTGCGCTCCAAGTACAAATGTATCAAATGTTAACTTGACATTTAATGTGTTCTAATACTGTAGCCTAACTAAAATGTTGGAACTTTCCTTTATGGAAATTAGACATGTGACTCGATTGTAGATAAAATCAAGTGAATACGTTTTCCATGTTTGGTTCCAGTGTAAATATCTACATTAGAATGGAAAAATCGAGTCAGCTCAGTGAAGTCCAGTGAGGCTTGGTCGTTGGTGCTAGAGTAGCTGGGACCAGCATTTCATACACTGATAAACTTGTGGGGTGCAACAATGTCGGGAGTAGATTGAGAATGCTGTGAAAAACATCCAGTGAAAGGGAACCCTGTGGAGATAAGCAACTTATTGGATCACTGAGTATTGGAAAAACATCACCTGGTCAGATGAATCCAGATTTCTGTGGCACTATAATTATAGGCGGGTTAGAATTTGGTGCAAACAGCATGAATCAATGAACCCTTCCTATCAGGTGTCAAGAGTTACAGCTGGTGTAGGTAAAGTAATGGTGCGGGCACTGTTCTCTTGACACATCCTAGGTCTAGTATTCCCGAAGAAAGAGTTCAACACCTAGTGGAATCTATGCCATGATGAACTGCTGCGATTATGAAGGCCAGAGAAGGTCCAAAGCACTGCCATATGGGTATCTCTAATAAAGTGCCAGTTTGGTGTATAGCATAGTGCTAGCAAAGTTTTGTGCAATCTGTAAGAAATTAGTACTCACTAAAAGAGCACTCAGCCCACCAGATGTTATGGACCTGCTGTTTACTGAATTTAGGTACATAACTAAAACTCAATATTCATGAAACTAAGACTTTTCCTGCCATAAACTATTCTTCAGACAGCAATCACATCCAAAATTGTAATTACTAATGTATGATAATAAACATAAAGTGGTTCAGATTGTGGCATTCAATTGCAAAGAAACTAGTATTTCTTCAATTTTCTTCCAAATCTTTGAAGAATGAGTACTCCAGGCTCGGCACTGACAAAAAAGCATCCTGAGCTCAAGTTTCGGAAGGTGAAAATGTATTGTAAATTGCCTGGAATTATTTTAATAACTGAAAAGCATAGAAGAGCTGACAGAGCGATACAGTGTAATCAAGTTGTAAGAAATGCAAAATGCATCCTGTGGAGCAGCAACACGAGCCCTTGGTGGCCCTTTTACGATGAACAACATTGAGCAGGGTGGAAGCTCTTGGTGGCTCTCTATAATGTACATGCATGTGCGGGGATGGCAGGTTTTAGTGGTGCTCTAATGATGTACATCCTTGAGTAGGGGAAGTTTTTGGTGGTGCTCTAGAGATATATAGTACAGGGAATTTTTGAGCAGGTGCAGTAACTCTTGACTTCACTCGATAGATTTACACCCTTGAACAAGTGTACAAACTCTTAATGGCACTCTAGAGATGTATATTCCTTATCAGGAACCTTTGGGGATGTTCTAAAGCTGTATATCCTCGAGCCAGGAAGGGAAATATTGGTGCCACACTCAAAATATATACCCTTTTACAGGGGCAGAAGCACTTGATGCCACATCTACAGATGTTCCTTCTGGAGCAAGAGTGAGAATTCTTCATGCTTAAATTTAAGGCTTTAAAATGGTCTCCATTTCTGCCACCCCATTCCAAAAATGTAATGTTTTTAGCCTGCCACTTGCTCTAGGTATAAATTTCTTGTTCGTAATCAGATGCGAGAGACTTCTTTAAACAACATTTAGAAGGTACATAAAGTGGTTGGCCCAAGACAGCTGCCTTTCACATCCACCCCTTGCCCCTTCCCTATCCTTAAATATGCAGATTTTGGACTTCCTGGACTGTTGAACCACATACAATGGCATTATACGTCCTGTACTGTGGCAGCAGTGTGTGTTGCTATCTTTGTGCTCTAAAATATTTTTTATACTACACACTCGTCTAAGGGTTTTTTGCCCCCACCCCCAAGACTCTCATATAAAGGTTAATACAAAATTATTTTCTCTCATGTCAGTCATGAGGCTGTCAGATTTTAATAAGCATAAAGGGGGCTTTTACAAATTTACTATTGATGACCTACTCTCATCAATAGTTGATTGGCAGGGGTCCACCACTTGGGATCCCCTCCGATCAGCTGTTCTCTTGAACCACTGTCAGTGCAGAAAGAGCTGGAAGCAGATAGCTCTGCTAAAATTATAGCCCAGCTTGATATTTCAGGTGCTGCTCCCATTGCACTCAATGAGAGCTGTGACTGCAATACCAAACTGGGTTGCTGCAGTATGGACACAGCTATTTGCCTCCGGCTCTGTCCGTATTGACAGTAGGATGGACATACATCTGATCGACAGAGATCCCAAACAACTGTTCATAACCTATTCTGAGTATAAAGTCCCGTAGAACCCATTAAATGCAGAATGTTTTAGGATATCTCTTGCTTCATTATCTAGATTTATATGTGAACCTAAGAGCCTTTTACACAGGACAGTCATCGTGTAAAACTGGGGCAAATGTTTCCAATTAGAGATGAGCGAGCATACTCACTAAGGGCAATTACTCGATCGAACATTAGCGAGTACCTGCCCGCTCGGCGGGCGGGGAGCAGTGGGAGAGAGCGGGGAGGAATGGAAGGGAGATCTCTCTCTCCTCCTGTTCCCACCTGCTCACTGCCGCAACTCACCTGTCACTCACGCCGGCAGCCGAACCTTTTGTTCCGAGCGGGGAGATACTCGCTAAGGACAATGCTCGATCGAGTAATTGTCCTTAGCGAGTATGCTCGCTCATCTCTATTTCCAATCATTGTTCAGTGTAAACGTGCAGTGATTGCACAGTCATTGAGAATATGCTCGTTTGTCATTAATCATTTATGATTATCTAAATAGTATTAAGGCCCATTTGAACACAACGATTATCACTCAAAATTCACTCAAAAGCCGTCTTTTGAGCAATAATTGTTGTGTCTAACTGCACTGACATCGTGCAGTTTTCGTTAACTAGTCAACGATGAGCCTTATCAGATATTCACAGCGGGATACAGCTGATACTATTGTTTCAGCTGTATCCCACTCCCTGAACCCAGGTGGGGTATGAAGAGCAGAGCAGTCCAGCTGCGTTCCTTATATCCCGCTTGGAGCACACGGCTGTATAACAGCCAGGCGCTCTGAGCAGAGAACAGCTTGATGCAGAAGACAAGTGACCCCGCTTGTCTTCTGCATCCTCCACTTGGAGCACAAGGTTATCGCTCAACGTTTGAGCAATCATCTTGCCATGTAATGCACACAACGATTATCGCTCAAAAGTCACTCAAAAGATATCTCTTAAGCGATAATCGTTGTGTCTAAATGGGCCTTTAGTTATCAGCATTATATCCTCTTGTGTAAATGGCATTTGCTAATTATAAGCAAAAGGGTTATTAAAGTCAATTGACAAATTGAAACCAGTTCACCCACACCGGATCCTATCCTGGAATTTAAGTAGCATGGTGTAGGGAAGGAAGCCGCTTCAGCCACAGGTCGAACCAATTCCAAAACACTTGTAGCATCCTTAAAAACATCCTCATAGACGCAAACAGATAAAAAGGGGAACACATTCACATGCTTCAAGCCTCACAAACCGAGCTCTTCCTCATAATGTTGTCCCCAACCTCATGCCTCTGGTTAAAACCAAACCACTTCTACACACATGGTGAATAATCAATCAATCCCATTAATGGGGTTCTGTCATTAAAAAAGACAATCAATGCTCACCTATTCCTCCCCTATCAGTCTTCCTACCTCATCTTCTCCTCGCCGATCTTCTCCAGGCTCCTGCAGGCCCCCGGGTCACGTCACCTCCAGCCAACCGATTCTTCTTCTTCCTGTGATGAAACGTCCATTGCCGGCATTCTCCTTCCTGAAGTTTCAAGAAGAGATTGAGATTGCAAAAAACACAATTATCGTAACATCTAAATGTGTGTCTTCTGAATGCTAAAATCCGCTCCTCTGCAGTGTGGCATCGATCAGCGCTTGTTTTTACAAATTTATGCTCACTTGTAGGAGAACCCTTAGAGTCCCCTTAACTGCAGATCTTTCTGTAGTACAAGCTACAAAACAGTCCTTGAAAACATATTTAGCAGCATGTGCATAATATTTTTTGTTCTCTCAAGTCTATCTTTTCTTTTAGACATGTTTCATCAAAGCTTATAAAAACTTCAAAATTGTCCTGAAGGAGTTGGAGATCTCATATCCACCTGTCCTTGGCTTCAACTCTTCTGCTGAAATTAAATGAACTTCCAAGAAAGTCTGTGACTGGAATATATATTGCCTGCTCTATCAGACATATGTCAGTTGTGCAAGCTTGCAAACTCACATTCCAGCAATTCATCATAAGCAATAAATTACTCTCAGCCTAAACGCTGTATCGGTTTCCTTTCAATGCAGGCAGTTGGCCACAGAAGATGTAATGCAGCGCTGGTCAGATCTCCTGTAATGTCCTGTTGCTACTAGTTTTTGTACAATGATTATATTCAGCGTCTGAATTTAAAGGAGTTTTCCAATTACTCTCTTCAAATGACTATTGCCTTCAGGTTGTCCATGCAAGCAATATTGTAATCTGCTCACATTTTTGAAAGTTTCCGGTTTGCTCTTTTTCTGGCCTATGAGAACACAAAAAGGGATCCACACATAGAGTGTAGAATAATTATAATAGATACTATCTTTTTCTGGCCTGTTCATGTGATTCCGCTTCACTGTAATTTTATTAAGGCCCGTTTACACACAATGATTATCGCTCAAAATCTGCTCAAATTATGTCTTTTGAGCGATAATCGTTGCGTAAAAATGGTACCATTCTTTACTTTTTGGCCGAACTATGATTTTTAGGTGAGCATAAAATCCATCGTTCGGCTGTAGAGCTGATAGCAAGAACCGCATGCTGTGTTCTCCACGGGAGCGCTGATTACATTGTATTCAGCTTGCAGTCCTGCGGCAGAACAAAGGAGCTGTATGCAGAGAACAGACTACCTGCTTTTCTCGGCATACAGCTTTGAAGACTCATTTACATGCAAATGAAGATAAAAAGCTGCTAATGGGCATTAGTACCTATTACTAGCTTATGCAAAATGATTCTTAAAACTCAATCATCCTATCTTTTGAATGAATTTTGAGTGATCATCTTTGCGTGTAAATGGGCCTTTACTTCTGCTGACTTGCTGTTCCATTCACATACTTTCACATCCGGTCCCAGCTAGGATTAAGAGGTCAATAGTGATATGTCTCATTTTCTACCCATAACTTCTGTGATTGGACTTTTATGAGAAAACAACATCCCATTCTTTACTGTTAGAGCAGTTAGACTGTGGAACTCTCTGCCTGAGGACGTAGTGATGACAAAATCCTTAGACGAGTTTAAAAGGGGACTTGATGTCTTTCTGGAGAGGAAGGATATTATAAGCTATAAATCTAAGATTATTTTATAATCCGGGTATACAGGCAGGTAGGAACTATTAGGGGTTGATCCAGGGAACAGTCTGATTGCCATTAGGGAGTCGGGAAGGAATTTTTTCCCCAAAAGGGCTATTTGCTTCTGCTCTTGGGGTTTTTTGCCTTCCTCTGGATCAACAAAACAGGAGGCTAGACAGGCTGAACTAGATGGACATTGTCTTCATTCGGCCTTACGAACTATGTTACTATGTTACATTCTGTATCATTGGCAGTGCTCTGAGCTGCACAGAATAGACAGTGTGGTCATTGATACAAAAAGTGCCCTTGGAAAGTGGCAGCTGGCAAAGTATTTTATTCTGTTACTGGATTACAGAGAAGTGATTTGAAGTGGTAGTAGACTTATATTTCCCACCATTTCCCAGCAGTCATTTCTAGCAGTTTGAAGTCTGTGAGCGGACTAATCACTGAGGTTACAGCCTTTATGGAGAGTCAATTTGGCTAAATTTTGTATCGGTGTAAAGGAGGGAAAGGACAGCCTTCATCTCAGGGGTGTGTAAAATAGGTTTGGGTATTACTGAAATATTTTGTTCAGTGTTGAACAGATCAAGGCAGTAGTACCATGTTTTGGTTTGAACTTTGCTAAAAGTTGGGTTCGGCACAAACTCAAACCGAGCTTTTAGCAACTTTCTACCGGAAGCGGGGTTTTACTGTTCGGTTCGCTCAGCACGGTTTCTGAATACTAGTGTATAACACTGTCCAAGAGCCTTAAAAGCCATGGCTTTTTATGGCTCTTAGTGTTATTCACCAAGTTTTGCTAACCGAAATGTTGCTAAAGTTTGGCAATCCGGCTTAGCCAAACTTTTCAAAAGTTTGTTCATAACTAGTTTTTTATATACTGTGGTGATGAAAGAGTGAAAGGTTTCCTCCTCTCTGGTGGGCATGAAAAAGGAAGAAATATCTCTCATTGGGTAAATCGGAGTTGTAATGCAAAACAGTAATGAATGGATGAAAGAGCGCTGCCCACCAGGAGTTAGTGATTTGATAAAAGGCTGCGTAAGTGGTGCACAAGAGGGGTTATAAGGTGGATAAAACATTGCTGGAAGTTAGTGGTGAGCTGAACAGGAGTCTGTGAAGTGTGTCCTGCTAGTCCCCTTGAATGATTGAAGCAGATAGAACTGGTCTCTGAGTTCCGCTGATCCTGCCCGGTTTGTTGCCATGAGTTTTCCAGAAGCAGTTGACCGTAGAAAAAGCGTGATTATGGGAAATTCGAGGTATGAGGAATTTCTGATGTGGAAAGTGGGAAAAAAAGAAAGGTTGGATTTTCTTAAGCTATATGGTAGGAGGATGGAGAATAGGTGCTCAGAGGACTTTTTCTCTTTGTCTAAGTTTTTTTTTTTCAACCTGTTCTTGCATTCTGTGCATCCTAGAACTTACCGCCAATAACTCTAGATAAAGAGAGAATTATGAGACTCACTACAAACACTGTGGTTTGGTTTATTTATCACATTTTTTAACTAGTCGTGTATTTTTGGGGGTCAGTTGCATTTTTTTAACCCTCACAGCGAGCAGTAAGTTTGGCTTTTTTATGCCATTTTTGTATAGACTTCTCTATAGGACACGAAAAACACTAGAAAAAAAATGCATGCTAAAATGTGTGAATATAATGAAAACACCTGTAAAAAAAATGAATGTGCCCGTTAAAAAATGTCAGGCTTTTTGAATGTGCACTTTTTAAGGTAAAATAAAAAGGGATCAAAAAATGATGTGAATAGGAAGCCTGAGCTATTAAAGTTTGACTGTTTTTTTTTTTTTTTGAAACTTCAAAAAGTAAGAAAATTATACTTTTTCTCATTTCAATGCAAACCTTTTCCACTGCTTGATAATATTCTGCCGGCTGGAGGTGCTGTAAAGCATTTTCAATATTCTCTTTGGAAATTAGATTGTTATCATTAAATGTGTCTGAAACCTCTGACAATGGCAGGTGAGATGACTCATGGGGGCTTCTAGATTGGCATATACTTCGCTTATCATTTTGAGGAACCAATCAATTTAAGCAAAATTTTATTAGGAAATTTAGGATTTTGAAAAGTCTTAAGACGTTCGTATTTCAGTAACTGTGGAGTCAAACTCTAGGTATACTTTTAATATGAGCGGATGCATCCTCATCATTTGTGGTTACAGTCTACATTTTGGTTAAATATTCTTCTACGGAATACCAACATTCTGCATTTTTAGCCATCTGCACACGTTATAAGCTGTTGTTGTTACTCTTTTCCTATTCCACTGATTCTCTGCCTTCCCCATACGTGAAAGGAGAAATATGGACAACCTGGTAACACCAGAATGTAAAGAGTGGAGGAGCCCTCTTGATACAAAAACCTAGTGTTCTTGTTTTATGCTACGCCATGTCCTATGTTTTTGCAAAAAAAAACTGTTAATGTGCCACTACACTTCATAGCGGTGAGTGTAGTCACGCATACGGCCATCTGAAACCACCCTTGCAGAAAATGTCCACCATGTGTGCACATATCCTCAGGTATGTCTGAAGAAGCCCATAAGCACATCAGTTACTTTGGTTTAATTCCACTGCCAAGCAATTACACTAGTTATGCACTGCATCCCCACTCACTCCACCATGAGAACAAGTCAGGTGGGTTGTACTCAAACTGTGCAGAGGGACATAAGATCAGAAATAAATGGAGAATACAGATGTTCCAGCAGCCAGCCTCCAGGCTACAGGTGCCCTGCCTGCGTATTCCTCTGCGGACTGTGTGGCTCTGATTGGTGCAGCAGAATACTGACTGCTGCTTTACTAATCACGGAAACTTGTTGGCACTGCCTTATTGTTTTTCTGCAACACCCTAATTGTTGCTTTAGCAGGGTGCTGCCCCACAATGCCTACCTCCTCCTCCCCCCATTCGAACTTCCTGTCTGTCCATGGTCAGTAAAGCACCTCATCATTTTCCACCCCTCTTCGTTGTCCTTCACCATCTGAGTGGACTCTATGTTACAATGAGCATCAGGATTGGCACCTCCATTCCTGCATCCCACCGAGTACACATTGCCTGTGGAGGGCTGACTGCACACACTGACTCAGCCTCATCTTCCTCTTCAGAGGAGAAAAATGGTTGGGTATCAAAGCATTCAATATCTTGGTCTTCTCCATCTGGTTGTTTGGTCTGTGAGGTTAACATCCATGACATTGAATGATCAAACACCCCACAGACTGATCCATGTGGCTTGTTTCAGAGTGTGCAAGGAATTTGGCATGGGGTGAAGTAGAGGGGTGCTCATGACTGACTGGTGCAGATTGACTGCTGTGTGCCTGCAAATGGGAGAAAGAGATGATTGTGGTAGTTGAGGCGTGCTGTGTCATCCACTCAACAACCCGTTCTGCATGCTGCAGAACCACTCCTTAGGAACAGGGGCGTAACTATAGAGGATGCAGTTGCACCCGGGCCCAGAAGCCTTGGGGGGCCCATAAGGCCTCTCTTCTCCATATAGGGAGACCAGTGCTATGAATAAAGCATTATAGTTGGGGGCTCTGTTACAGGTTTTGCATTGGGGTCCAGAAGCTTCAAGTTACGCCTCTGCTTAGGAATGACAGTGAGCTTGCCTTGCCTCCTGCAGAACGTTAACTTTTCAGTGTAGTTTTATGTAACGTATCAGCTAACTTTGTAGTTTTCAGAAAACCTGAAGGCCTGCAGAAAATACGTAGTGTCACGACTGGCATCTTTGAATGACGTCTGAGACCGCCGACACGCACTGTGTGCATTTGCTGTTTCATTCACTGTTTTTCTTCTTGTTTTATATTAACAAAAAAGTACCAACTAAATCAGCTGTAATCTCTGGAGACACGATATGTGAGAACAGAAGGCCACAGAGTATAGCTCTCATACCTTTGTGAGTGATCCCTGCAGTGTAGTTGAATTCCCCAAACCTCACTGCTACGTATATAAGATTTGCAAATAATTTGTAATGGCCGAATTGGCAATTTTGAATGATGTCTGGGGCCACAAACAGAGAGCTGCAATATTCCACACGCCAAAGTATATTTTGTCTGTTTGCTTTGTCACTATATACATTGATATCAGCAAAAATATACCCTCTCCCGATGTACAGACTATGTTTTGTATAGGCATTAGAGATGAGCGAGCACCAAAATGCTCGAGTGCTCGTTACTCGAGTCGAACTTTCAGTGATGCTCGAGAGTTCGTTTCGAGTAACGAACCCCATTGAAGTCAATGGGCGACCCGAGCATTTTTGTATATGACTGGTGCTCCGCTAAGGTTTTCACTTGTGAAAATCTTAGCAAATCACCAAAGTCATGTAAAAAACACAGAAATGGATAGGGCAGGCGAGGAGCAACATGCAGGGCTGCATTTCGGGCTCCGAGGTCTCACTATTAAGCCACAATACTGGCAAGAGTGAGACCCCCCCCCCCCCCCTTGCACTGTCAGCATAAAGATCGTTCTCCTCTGCCGCAGCTGTAACAGCTGTGGCAGAGAAGAACGATGTTAGCCCATTGAATTCAATGGAGCCGGCAATACAGACGGCTCCATTGAAAGCAATGGGCTGCCGGCGAGCGCGGGATGAATTTTCGGGAAGGGCTTAAAAATATAAGCCCTTACCTGAAAATCATCCTAAAATGTGTAAAAATAAAAAAAAAAGTATACTGACCTTTCCGCTGCAGCCGGAGTTCAGCCGCGTCTGGCCGGCAGTTCTTCTGAACTGCTCTGAGTAGTATTCAGCAGCCGGGGATTATAAATCCCTGCCTGCTGAATGAGCTGCCTCTGATTGGTCACAGCCTCACCAATCAGAGGCAGCTCTCACTCACACCCATTCATGAATTCATGAATGGGTGAGTGAGTGCTGCCTCTGATTGACTCAGCGCAGGGACCAATCAGAGGCAGCACTCACCCATTCATGAATGGGTGTGAGTGAGAGCTGCCTCTGATTGGGGAGGCTGAGACCAATCAGAGGCAGCTCATTCAGTGAGCGGGGATTTTAAATCCCCAGCTGGTGATAGATCAGCAGTTCAGCACCACAGTGCAGGGGACAGCAGGAGAAGACGCCGCTGTGCCTCGGCAGCTGAAGGGAGGGGAGTATCTATTTTTTTGGTTTTTTAAATCACTTTTAATTCATTTCCAGGGAATGGCTTATATGTAAAGCCCTTCCCTGAAAAAGAATTCAGGTGTGCCAGCGGACCATTGTCTTCAATGGAGTCGCCGGCAGCAGCAGCGGCTCCATTGAAGAGAATGCCTGCATTTTTATTCTTTTTTACACTAAAATCTTTCTTTTTCAGGGAAAAGCTTATATGTAAAGTCCTTCCCTGAAAAGGAATGCAGGGAGCCAGCAGGCCATTGTTTTCAATGGAGTCGCCGGCAGCAGCCGCGGCTCCATTGAAAACAATGCGTGCATTCCCTATGGTGCACGCATGTCCTATCTTTGCAGGCACGCACCTGCAAAGTACGGACATGTGCACACACCATAGGGAATGCAGTGTTGTAAATACAAGCGTGTTTTTGTGCGTGCGTATGCACGCACCAAAACACGCTCGTCTGAACGCACCCTTAAGGATGATTTTCAGGTAAGGGCTTATATTTTTAAGCCCTTCCCGAAAATTCATCCCGCGCTCGCCGGCAGCCCATTGCTTTCAATGGTCAGTGCTCGTTTAATCGAGACGAGTACCGCGTGGTGTTCGTCTCGAGTAACGAGCAACTCGAGCACCCTAATACTCGAACGAGCATCAAGCTCGGACGAGTATGCTCGCTCATCTCTAGTGTACATCTATCGAGTGAAGTCAAGAGTTACTGCACCTGCTCAAAAATTCCCTGTACTATATATCTCTAGAGCACCACCAAAAACTAATAGGCATATAAATGTGATGCGGCAACTTTCTTTGCTCCGTTCAATAGAACTCCTTTTAATTTATCTGCTTTATACATGCTTTCACACCAGCAGCCACTTATCCTTTGTAGAATATCTGTCCCTAACAACAGACCACATTATATGGACATGTCAATGTGATGCATCTTCTTTATCCTATGCTAAATTGTACAATGGCCATTGGTTACACTGTGCCTATGTTATACATGGCTTGATGATGTGATGCAGGTGTCCAATGAAACTGCTGCCTTATGCAAGATGTAAACCACACAAGGTGTCCTGGCTGCTGATTGGCTGCACGGTGACTTTTTCAGTAGGCATTATGAGAAATGTCATTTTTCTGTGATAGTCACTAAAAATCCATTGGCACTAACCCAAATTGATTTTTCTGTCCAGCCAATTAAGATGAGCAACACTAATGATTGATGAAAAAGTGTATATTTTTACAATATAGGCTTGTATATTTTATTGAGAGAGCTAGCTTTTTCCGTGAAAATTGCACTTTTTTTCAATAATAAAAATAGTAAAATGGCGTCACACTTGCATGAAAATCATCCAATCGTGCAAAAAAAGGTTCGGGAGCAACAGATAGGTGCAACCTAAAACATCCTCCAAGATCCAGGATGCTGCTTTATTGTATTCCACATACATAAGGGAACATGCATGAAAATCAGATGTACATGCCAGTGTAATGCGATTCCTTCAGGATTCCATAGGAAATAATAGGTGATTCTTAAACAAGAATTGTTGAAATAAAGGAAATTCCAGAATTGCAATTGGACAGAACTTGCGCATGAAAATCGCTCTTCTGAATAGACCCTCACGGTTACACTTTGTTTGTATTATCTTTTCATAAAACACAATAGTACAAAAGAATTAGAAAAAATATAGCTCTGGATTATTAGAGAAAAGTTGTGGAATCGATGGAGACTTTGAGAAGCTTCTTCATTTGTGTTTGCATCGCCCAGGAGGGGAAAAAAAGAAACTTCAGAAACATATTGAAAATGTAATCAAAGCAGTCTGGAGGGTAGATTACTGGCTTCATATGCTAACTGCTCTCCGAGGAGACCTGACAAACATCTCAGTAAACACTGCCATAAATTAACTCCATATCTTCCCGGAGCTGTCCGATACCATATTGCCTTGTAATGGGAAAACCGACCATCTATCACAACGGGGACAAATCCCATAGATCTACCTACAGGCACACAAAAAAGTTGCTGACACAAACTGGGAACTGTAGCTGCTTGTTTGCTGGGGACACATCCTTCACGTTAGTCAACTTTATGTCTCCTTTCATATTGGGATTATTTATAGGCAAACGTTTTAATAAGTGTTCTATCTATATGATTGTAAATGAACTTACAGTCTAGGTTCACTATAAAGGGAGTCTCTCAGTATAATTTAGCATATCCAGATATTCAATACATGAAATGCGCCCAAAACACATGAATGTAACATTATCTTTTTTGTCCTTAGTGCCTCCAATCATCCAAAATCCACTTTTTTCCACCAGGCATGTAATTGAGTCCTGAATAGAGATGAGCGAGCATACTCGCTAAGGAAAATTACTCGAGTGAGCATCGTCCTTAGCGAGTACCTGCCTCCTCGGAAGAAAAGATTCGGGTGCCGGCGGCGGGCGGGAAGCAGCGGGGGAGAGCGGGGAGGAATGGAAGGGAGATCTTTTTGTCCCTCTCTTCCTCCTGCTCCCCCCTGCTCACTCCCGCAACTCACCGCTCTCCCCCGCCGGCACCCAAACCTTTTCTCCCGAGCGGGCAGGTACTCGCTAAGGACAATACTCGTTCCAGTAATTGTCCTTAGCGAGTATGCTCGCTCATCTCTAGTCCTGAACTTTTGGATGGTTGGTTGCACTACCCAACTCATTCGGCCTCTCTCCACCCATCGCTCCCAAACGTGTTTCCAATGCTGCTGATTGACATGTACTAAAAATGTGCTTTATTTATGGCTTTGGCGCATGCTAAGTGACAACAATTCATCTCCCCATATCAATTTGAGACGAATGGATATAATTGCAACTGCTTCACACTTCTAGTTTTGGTGTATGTGCATTGACAGCCATTTTTCTCCCCATATATATATTTTTTTGTTTTTATTTTTAAAGCTATTGTTCTCTTACCTTAACAAAACAAAACTCATTGTAAAGTAGTTTAAAGTGTAAATAAACCACCCTGATATTCGTCACAACATGTTAAGAGTCAACCTAAAGAAAACCCCATCTTAATATTGCACATTTATCAAAGCTGGGAATACAGCAAATGCGCAGGATGTCAATTACACATGGAGTCTCCTACATCAGACAGCAGCTTTGGGATTGTAGATAAAGGCCATATATAAGTTGGGTGGTGTAATTACGGTGAGGGACTCATTTACATACCGCGATGGAATCACATAAAGGTGGATTTCGAGCAATTGAGAGCACTGAGAATTTTTTTAAAAAGTAGGTTATATTCATCTGTTCTGGGCGCATTACATGTAATGAATATCTGGATATGGTAAAGTATTCTGACAGATGCCCTTTAAACCTATAATTCAGCATATATTATATATCTCCTAATGTAATCTTATTATAGGCATTAATGGTACCATAATAATATATAGGATTGCCGACAGAGTGACAGTGCGCATGGTTTAAATGTCACCCAGAAGTAATGAAAGAAAATGAAGATTAAAGAAAATTAAACTGATAACTAATGCAGATAAAATAATTCCTTACATATAACAGTCAGAAAGAGCTGCTGGAAGCTGGAATACACTTTCTGTTATGAGGACAGAAGCTTCTTCAGGGTCCAATATAGTACATAGTACACCAGAAAAATAAGCCGCCTTCACCTGATGTCCAAAGTGGATGATCATCCTAGCACGGGTGACAATCATGTAGCACAGTACTGTAGAGAGGTGCTATAGACAGCCAATCAGGTTTGCACGTCAGTAATATAGGGGTTTTACTAGTGAGATGCTCATGTTGGATTTTCCAGCAAAGTGCACACGCCACAGATCTGGATTGTCTAGGACAAAACTATTAACCACTTTGATTTTCTCCTTGTAGACCTATATGTGGACTTCCTTGTTGGCCGGGGTCATGATCTTTGTCTTCTTGATGTTCAGGTGAAGTTCCATCCTCTCACTTTCATCTTTTAGCTTCAGGATCAGCGTCCTCAGATTCTTTGCTGTCTTTGCTACCAGAGTTGTATTGTCTGCATATCTTAGAATAATGATGGTTCTTCCACCCATTTTCAACTCAATACCCTGATCATTTAAGTTTAGCCGCCTCATGATCACTTCCACGTAGAGATTGAAAAGAAAACTAGAAAGAATGCGCCCTTGTCTTGTGCCCTTTTTGATCTTGAACCATTCTGCATCCCCTGGTATCCATATCTGGTTTCTCACTATGGTTTGTTGCTTGCTGTAGAGGGACCTGGTCAACGTGATCAGGTGCTCCAGTACTACTCCCTCTCTCAATGCTTCCCAAAGTTTATCATGCTCAACGTAGTCAAAAGCCTTGGCGTAATCAATGAAACAGAGGTAGAGCTTCTTCTGATAATCTCTTGACTTTCCCATGATTCACCTCAGGTTTGCGATATGGTTACGGGTCCCTCTGCCCTTGTGAAATCCAAATTGAACACCAGGAAGTTCCTGGTTAAGCATATTGTCCAACCGCTTCTGGATAATTTTCAGAAGCACCTTGCTGGCATGCGGAATCAGAATGATTTTTCTATAGTTTCCACAGTCCTTGACATCACCCTTCTTTGGAAGTGGAATGAAAACTGTTTTTCCCAGTCCTTTGGCCTTGTGCAGGTCCTCCAGATTGTCCGGCATAGTGTTGCAAGTGCAGCTCCTGGGACTGCTTTGAGCAGCGCTGCAGGGATTCCATCAATGCCAGGTGCTTGGCTGTTTGGCAGATGTCTCATTGCCCACTCCACTTCACTTTCTAACAGGTCTGATTCCAGATCCTCTTGGTCTCCCATGTTCCTCTGGGTGGTCACTGCTGGCGCCAGCATACAGTTCTTCTGTATATTGTTTCCATCTCTTCTTGATGTCCTGCTGGTCACCGATTTCATTCCCGTCATGGTCCTTGATGGCTGCTTGGTGGGTGGAGAAAGGCTTCTTCACCTCTTTCACAGTGGCAAATAATTCCCTGGTGTGACCCTTCTTATAGACTAATTCAAGGCTCATACATCAGGTGTTCAGCAATTTGTTCATGTCTTTTCTGTCCTTTCTTTGCAATTTGGCATTGAGTCGAGTCGCCTCATACAGCCTAGTCCCTTCCCATAGTCAGCTCAAAGTGTATGGAAGGTAGCAACCCATACCAATCATTGCAGTCGTGTGGAAAAGTGCTATGGGTTGCGGAAAGCCCTCTTGAACTATCCCGTTAAACTTTCACTCTGAAACTCTATGGATCAGAAACCAGCTAAACTAAGGCAAAATGGCTCACAAAACCTGCACTATTTGCACTGCATTACATATTTGCCTATTGACTTACAGGTAATATCTGCATACCTCAGATTTTGAAAAGAAAAGAAAACACACCAAAAAAAAATGCAGCAAAAAAGTGCTCTATTTCTGTGTAAGTTGCTCTTAATTAAAATCACCTTAAAAGGAGCACTAAAGCTATACATTTTTTAATAGTTAAAGGGGTATTGTCATTAAAAGAAAAAGTATCTAAACTTACCTATTCCTTCCCTGTCTGTCTCCTTATCACATCTTCTCCTGGTTGAGCTTCTCCACTGCCCCAGATCAGCTCACTGCAGGTTGGGCTCAGCTTGTTATGAAGGCTGCTTATCACAAACTCCTTCCTGCTGGGTCAGTGAAGGTCACATCCCTGAGCTGTAGCTTCACTGCCTAGGAAGGAATTGTAATCTATTTCAGAGACAGATCGCATGAGCAATCTCTGAAGAAGATAGGCAGTCCTCCTGCTGGCCTGTGAGCTGTGACATAACGTACATTGGCAGACTGCCAACCTAATGTACGTAACCTCACAGGAAGGAGAAGAATCAGGGAAGTGGAGGTGAAGTGACCCCCTGCACTGCAGGAGACAGGAGAACATGGGGGAGATGAAGATCTGGTAAGTAGACTGATGGAGGAGAAATAGATAAGTAGCGCATTTTTCTTTTTTAGTGACAGAACCCCTTTAACTTTTCTAAAAAGCTTTAGTGTCCCAGGATATCCCATAAATGCCATACATTAGTCTTGTTCAATTGTCCAAATGCATTACCAGTTTTTCTCATCTTATGCTACTATCTGAAGCCTTCACCAACCAGTTTGGACCACCAGGGTCTAGAAAAGTACTGTTCTCTATTATGGGACCTCTTTCCAGCAGACATTTATGGCACCCTCTACAGATAACATGCTCCATACAAGCCCATAGAGCCCTCCGGACTAAACAGGGTTCAAAAGAGTGTCATTTCGGCATTCTCTAAATAGGCATATGTTAGTGTGTGTAGAGCAAAATGTGATTGTTCTCAGCAAGAGAAACCAAGTAATCCTGTAGATATGATAACTTTTAATGGCTAACAAAAAGAGATGGTGTTATAGCGAGCTTTCAGACCTACTTAGGGTTTCACCTGTGTGCATTATGTACATTCTGATATCCTCCATTAGGTAAAAAGAATAGCATTGGGTACTGTTTTAAAACATTAAACCTGAGAAGGCCCCCTAAGTAGGCTTGAAAGCTTGCTGTAACATCATCTCTCTTCATTAGCAATTCAAATGTATCATATCTACAAGATTACATTGTTTCTCTTACTGAGAACAGTCACATTTTGTGTTTTTATGTAGCATATGTAATAGTACACTGCAGTACTGTATACAGCACAGTTGCATAGTGCAGATCAGCAAACTTTACATAAATATTTACATATCATGACGCTGCAAACTTTAATATGGCATTTTTGAAGAGTTGTCCAGTTGTGAACTATTGATAGCCTATCTTTATCATAGACCATCAACAGTAGATCAGCAGAGGTTCATTGCTAGGCATTAGAGATGAGCGAGCATACTTGGTAAGGCAATATACTCGAGAGAGCATCGCCTTTTTCGAGTACCTGCTGGCTCATCCCTGAAGATTCAGGGAGGCTGCAGGGGTCAGGGGCGGCGCGGGGCAGCGAGGTGGAGCGGGGAGGAGAGTGAGAGAGATCCCTCTCTCTCTCTCTCTCTCCCAATCCCCTCCGCAACTCCTCGCTCACCCCCGCGGCCTCCTGAATCTTCAGGGACGAGCCAGCGGGTACTCAAAAAAGGCGATGATCTCTCGAGTATATCGCCTTACCGAGTATGCTCGCTCATCTCTACTAGGCATGCTTGCTGATCAACTGCTCTCTAGGCCGGTGCAGTTGTGCACTGAACGTATTTCTGTAGAAAGCATACCACTCTTTATTTACTACAGTGGCTTGGTTTGGTATTGCAGGCCGAGTTCCTACTCATTTGATTGGAAACATGGCGTGCAATACCAAGCCTGGCCACTACAGTGAGAACAGAGCAGTTTGCTTCCTACAGAGATCAACTCAGTGCTTGGGCATGCTAGCCCTGCAAATAACTGATGGGTGCGGAATCTAGGTGACAGACCTCCTACGATCTATTATTGATTACCTATCTTGAAAGTAGGCCACCATTAGTTTCCAACTGGACAACCCCTTTAAGTGCCAATGTAAACTTTGAGTATCTGTACATTGGGTTTTCTGTTTGGTATGTAACAGATTCTGCTGACCTATACACCAAATGTATCATTTAAATGTGCTAGGTGAACAGAGCCTCTCCTGTAAATATAGTGTGGATGGTAACAAGTGCTGTATATGGGCAAATAGACAAACCCCTGAGGATATGGCACTGTGCAGGGCTTAAGATCCTTCGTAGTAGTGGCACCAAGATCCTGCTGAGTCTGGTTGTCCTTGCTTTTCTAAACCCCAGCAATAGTCAATGCACCATTATTATTCATCCCTCAGAATCTCAATGCTATGCTAACTCTAGATATGTCCTTCCACGGCCTATAATTAATCGCAATCAGTACTCTGCTATACATAATACGGTAAGTAGAGTCTCTATAGGGAGGGCTTACTCTTACCAGAGGTTTTCTTTGATTATCAAGTAAGAGGATTATTCTCCCGATGCATAAAGCTTCAAGAACAACTCATAGATAGAACATAATACTCGAATAAGTAAATATCAGTTTTCATTACTTTTCCTCTATTGTAAAACGGATGATAATACATTCAATAATACAAGGGAGTTGGGCAAAGTTATTATGTATTTAAGTAGTTTATAAAATTCACATTTTACTTTGCAATCTTGGAAGACATGAGGGTAGATCATTTCGGAAAAGCTGCTCCCATAAATACTTATGTCTATTTTTTAGTGCAGACATAATAATTCTAAGCCTCTTCAGGGACTATTATTTATTACTAAAGCCATATTTTTCTAACAATCTCAAACAGCATAAATTATTTCAAGTTAAGATCCATGCCATCAACATGTACTTCCTGCCAGTCATCGGATACACTGCTGGTATAGTGAGTTGGCTAAAAGAAGACATGGAGGCTGCCGATGTGAAGACCCAGACTCCTCACAGTGTACAGAAGTTTCCATATCAAGTCCAACACTCAGAGACTGCACATCGAACCAGAAAGAGGGTGAATGGGGTCTGATGGAGGTCAAAGTCACTATCCTAAATTAAATTCGGAGCACCCAAGAGTACATCAATAAGATGGCACCCAAAGATAAACTGATGAGAGAATGCCTGAGGTGGCAGCAGACATGGAAGGAAGAACAAATAGAAGACCATGGCAAGATAAGCCCATACATGGGATGTATCATCAACAGATAGTTGAAGTGGCTGATATAGGGAAATCCAGGCAATGGCTAGAAACGTCTGGACTCAAAAACAGTACTGAGCCACAGAGCATAGTAGCACAAGAACAGGCACTAAGCACCAGGTCCATAGGAATAAGGGGTCTACCACACCAGACAGGACCCAAGGTGCAGAATTTGCAGAGAGGCCTCAGAGAAAGTCCAACACATAGTGGTAGTATGACAGCAGGAACAGCATACACTGAACTGTACAACCAACTAGTGGGAATTGTGTAATTGAACATCTGCACAGGCTATGGGCTAAATCCACATGGAAGACTCCACAGAAGGTTGTGAAGAATAACAAAGCTAAGATCCTTTGTGACGTCCGGATACGGACAGACAAACAGGTACTGGCCAACCAACTAGACGTATTGTGTTAATTGAAAAGGAATAGAAGACAGCAGTGGTGATAGATGTAGTGGTACCAAGTGGCAGCAACATCAGGAAGTAGGAGTATGAGAAGCTAGAGATGTACCAGGGGCGGAAATAAAGAACTAGAGAAGATGTGGAAAGTGAAGGCCAAAGTGGTCCCAGTGGTGGTAGGAGCACTTCTAAAAATGGTGTGACAGAAGAAAAGCATCCAGCAAAAAAGGATCCTGAAGATATAACCGACTTATTGATGAATGTGATTAGAGGAAGAAGTCAAGAATTGTTCTGACCAACAAGCAAACTACAGTCAAGCCAAATACAGCGCTGGTGCTCCAACTAGCATGTCAGAATGCACAACTCTTGGTTCCTTAGCATAGTAACACAACATTGTAAAAAAGTTTTTTAGGCCAAAAAAAGACATATGACCATCCAGTTCAGCCTATTAACCCTCAATGTTGATTCAGAAGAAGGCAAAAAAAACAATGAGGTAGAAGACAATTTTTCCCATTTAAGGGAAAAATTCCTTCCCAACTCCAATCTGGCAATTAGAATAATCCCCGGATCGCCGACCCTTCTGAAATAATTAGTAACTATAATATCTAATATTGTAGTGCTCAAGAAAGGCGTCCAGGCCCCTCTTGTACTCTTTTATCGAGTTCTCATCATTACATCCTCAGGCAGAGAGTCCCATAGTCTTAGTGCTCTTACAGTAAAGAACCCCCTCTATGTTGTGTAGAAACTAGAGATGAGCGAACACACACGGTAAAGGCAGTTACTCGAGCAAGCATCGCTTTTCTCGATACTCATCCGAGCAAATGCGGGGGGTGGGCGGTGGGGGGAAGTGGGGGGGAGACAGAGAGAGATCTCTCTCACTCTCCCCCACCCCACCCCCCCACCCCCCGCCGCCCTCCCTTGCATTTGCTCGGACAAGTATGCAGTTACTTGAGAAAAGCGATGCTCGCTCGAGTAACTGCCTTTACCGAACATGCTCACTCATCTCTAGTAGAAACCTTCTTTCCTCTAGAGGCAGAGGGCGCCCCCTTGTGACAGTCATAGTCCTTGGTGTAAATAGATGATGTGAGAGATCTCTGTATTGTCCCCTGATATATTTATACATAGTTATTAGGTCACCCCTCAGTCATCTCTTTTCTAAACTAAACTAAACTGTAGTCCGCCCATTCCATTTATTACTTTAGTTGCCTGTATTTGCCCAATGCTCAAGCTCTGATATGTCCTTCTTGAGTACCGGTGCCCAAAACTGTGCAATGCTTCTACCAGACCATTAACCCTTTCCAATACAATTTGTATCCTGGTTTTCCTAGGGGGCTTACTCTTTTTCTTCTGTTATACAATGGCGCTATCTGCTGGCTAAAGCCATTACTGCATGAGGTGACACATTGGATAGGCTCCGACAGCAGAGAGGCTGGCAATATATAGTAAGAGAACCCCGACGAACGTCTTCCAACATCGGAGCTGTACAGCCTTAAATCATAATGTCTTTAGACGTCAGACAGTGGATTGGAGAGGGTTAATAAATATACTAAAAAGAATAGGGCTCAGTACTGACCCCTGTGGTACGCCACTACTAACGGTGACCAAATCAGAGTATAAACCATTAATAACAACCCATGCTATTATAGACGGGCTATTATAGCAGATTACCAGTTCACGTGCCAATGCTGTCTAAGAAAAAAAAGAGTTAGACTCTAGTGGGCAAAAAAAATTGTAAAACTTGGATCACTGAGCAGTGGGAAAACATTTCTGTTGCACCGTGCTGATGGCAAGGTCAGACATTTTAATGTCAAGCATCATAAATTAATGATCTCTTCCTATCAACTGTTGAGACCAGGCCACAACGAATTACTGCAGTTCTGAAGGTCCAACAGGCTCCAATACTCTACCAGATGGATGTCTCTAATGAAATGTCCTTTCAGTGTATCACATAAGGCTTCGAATCATAAGGAACGATAATAAAATAATCTGACAGAAAGCTAATTGTAGCATGTTCCAGCGGAACTGTCATGTTGGCTCTGTGCCAGGGTGCATTAGCCCTTATTGTAAAATTGGATAAAGCAAACACAATGCCCTCAATATTAAACATGAACCACATAGAAGATTGCATTGGTTAATTACTTGATTGATTGTTTCTTGGAGAAGAGTACAAGATGTATTGAAAATCCCAGCAGGATATGTTGTTAGAAACGTCCTAGAAAAATAGAATACCTGACTAAGTATTTACTACAAAGTTGGCAAAGACAAATTTCTAGAACTTTTGGCTATTTGAGATGTTTTATACAGTCCCTAATATTTAAATGTTGCAAGGGTATAGACTATTGCACATTGCCTTTGTAGTTTTGATACTAGCTTAATATACACGATATGGACAAAAGTAATTGGACACTGCAGAAAATCAGCAAATATGCAAATACTGAGTTTGCTGAACGGCATGCTGGGAAGGGCATGGGTAAAATAAAAAGCTGCTCATTTTGTAATAACTATTCATTCATCCGATCGAGCGCTGGAGCGACGGGTACGACCCCGCCACCCACGCCCATCCTCACAACAATCTCTTCTCACAGCCTGGCATGAGGAATGGCGAGCTATTCCTGCTCCAACTTACAGAGAACTTGTAGAAAGTCTGCCTTGACGTGTTACCGCTGTAATACAAGCCAGAGGAGCGCCGACACCTTACTAAATAGAAGAGTAAAGCAATTTTTCTGAAAAACATGCAGCGTCCAAATACTTCTGTCCATATAGTGTATAAGGGAGTACCAAAAAGAAACAGGAATCTTCTCTTGCTGGGCGGGGAGTTATCAGTAGAGGCTTCTGTTGGGAATGTCTGTGGAACCCTTCTAAGTTGGGGAAGTTTTCGTTCCACTTCAGTGATTTTTTTCCACAAATTGTATAGTTTTTCACCTATTTTGGGATGGCTTATTCTTGTTTGGTTGCTCTTTGAGGGCTCATTCACACGAGGGAATTTGCACTACTAACTTACGCGCCGCAAAAAAGCGTGACTATTAGAACAAATGGTTTTCTATGGAAACATTCAGATGAAGGAATTTAAGCCGCACACAAAAATTGCACCTAAAAAGATAGAACATCAGTGACTTAAATTCAGCAACTGAAATTCCTTGCTGCGCAAAAATATAGGTACTGACCTGTCTTTGCTGCACAAAGCGCAGAAGCCTCCATATACTCCTATGGGAGACTATGCAAGCCCCCTGGCAAAGGGAGATAAAGGGATTCCCCAGTAGCGCACCTACAGTGGTTCCCCTGCAGGGGAGATGAAGGGATTCCCCAGCCATGCGGGGAATCCCTGCAGGAGAACTCCTTTAGCTGCAGGACTGAGGAACCCCTCCAGCCGAGTGGCTTGGGAATCCCTTCATCTCCCCTGCAGGGGAACCCCTCCAGCCACGCTGAGATGAAGGGAGTCCCTAGCCATGAAATGAACCCCCGGGGAGTTCCCCTCATCTGTCTCTCCAGCAGCACCTTTTCAGTCCCTCCTGTTTGGCGTGGAAATATATTGAAATAAAGCTTGGGTCCTACTCATAAAATACAGGCAATTCCAAAAGGGGAATATATAGGGGCCAAAAGAATTTACAGTAGTGAAGCTTTACTATTTAGTCCTGGAATTTCTTTACGAATAGAGTTTGGAGCACTGCTAATCAACAACCTGCTCTCCAGGCATCCATAGCTATGTGAGACTTTATTGGATTCACAGATGAACATTGTACGTGGAGGTGAGCACCGTGCTAGCACTTCAAGTAATAGTTTAGAATTGAGACATGCTGCACTGCTTTTGTTTCGAGAGATATGGCTTCTGTCGTGGATTTCCTTTGGGGGTCCACGGCGTAATCAATAGGAATGTTTGCACCCTTCCAAATTAGTTATGAATTGTTTGTGCGCACAAGAAGATTTCACACTGACACAGGTTCAGCATGTATAAACTTCCTCAATTCTGCTTTATTTGTGGGCAAGTAGCCTCTTTTATAAAGTTTAACATATCTGCCCTTTAGGGCAGGCCAAAGATTACATAGATGCAACGTATTATTTGATTATTGGATAAGCGTCTTCCTTCATCCGGTCATCTGTTATTGCCCGTCACGTGGTAGGAGTCTGGAGAGGGCAGGACGAGACAAGTGGGTTGTCTTGGACACCACATGTGGATGGTCCGATATGATTGGAGGTTATAACTTGAACTATTATTTGCATAAATTTCCTATATTATTTGCATAAGTTTCCCGTAAAACTGCTTGTGTTACTATTATTTGCATAATTTTCCGTAAACTATTCATTTTTACTAGTGCATTATCTAAAAGCGGTAATGTTACAGACTGCGATTTTGTGTGTCTGACTTGCTTCTTCAAGATTTGCTAGGAATCAGGAATCAGAGTGTTATTACTAAATGTTAGTTATCATAAAAGTCGGTTAGAGTTTAGAGAATAGAGAGTTTCATTATATATGAGGAAGTGGATATATTGGGTATATGAAAAATATATACTTGTATTATTTTGTGTTTAAGTAAACAAGATGGACAAATACTGTCATAGGTATACAGAATATACAGAATGCATAACATACGCAAAACTGTCCACTACACATGAAATGTATGTCCATTGTCCCAAAAATATAGATTCTACGTATATCCACTACACTTCCTTTGTGGTGCTCTTTCCATGCACTCTATTGTTGTTCAGTATTTTTCTAGTCGTGGAACCATGAATAGAGTTTTTTTTGCAACTTACAGCCTTCTGTATGTCGATTTCTATTATACTTGGGTTCTTTCTGACCTTTTCCTGTTGTGCTCTAGTGTAATCTTAATAGGATTTCCACTTCTAGGACGGGTAGAAACAGTCATGAACTTTCTCCTTGCACATAATTTGTCTAACCATGGATTGATGTACACCCTGTCTTCAGCAATGCTTTTGTAGCCTTTTCCAGGTTTACGCATCTCTCAAACATATTTTCTGAGAGCCTTAGAAAGTTGTTTGCATCAAGGCATGATTCACATTAACCAATTTTTCTTGAGAACAGATTTGTCAGTAATCAGGTTTGGTGTGTTTTTATTTAATGGGCAAAGCACCAGAGAAACTCACTCTTCCACTCTCATCTTAAATTGAAACACCTTTTAAAAATTAGCTCTTGGGGGTTATTACACAGAGATTCACCAATTGTTTGTGTGTAGAGATGAGCGAGTGCCAAAATGCTCGGGTGCTCGTTATTCGAGGCGAGCTTTGTGTAATATTCGAGAGCTCTGTTCGAGTAACGAACCCCATTGAAGTCAATAGGAGACTCAAGCATTTTTGCAATGGACCCGCCGGGTGCCGAGTGGTTTTTTGTTCTCTCTCTCTCTTTCCCGGCCAGACACTGCTGTAGACGTTCGCACACTGGCACGTCACAGCAGGAAGTAGTAAAGCAGGGAGAGGCCAAAAAATGTTCTCGAACACGGCGTAGTACTCGTTCGAGTAACGAACACCATGGAGTATGCTACTACTCGAACGAGTATCAAGCTCAGACGAGCATGCTCGCTCATCTCTATTTGTGTGTTATTAATTTACTTTGTTAACTTAGATAGCAATCAGAACTGATTTTACTGGTAATTAATACAAAAATCCAAGTAATTCCAAAAAGTTTGCTCAGGTTTTTTTTTTGAGGAAATCTTCACATTTCATTATACCCCTCATCTCCAAGCTCAATCCATTACTGGGACTGTGACCCGAAAAACATGTCCTAGACATACTTTGTATCAGAATTTTATTCTGACCCAAAACATTATAACAAAGCAAAAAACAAAACACCAGAATACCCTCACAATTTGCACCAAAAAAACTGAGTACATAATGTGCAGCAAATTCATTCTCTACTTAAGACACCTTTTACTCCACTTCCAGTGTGACAACCGACAACAAAAGGGACGTCTGAGTGATTGTTTAAAAAATCTAATCAATGTGTGTAATTTTGGCCTTAAAATACTGGCGTACGTGGGAAACAGCCATTAAATAGCAGACTTTAAGGAGATAATTGTTTACAATTTACCTAGCACGTTATGGCCAATTTACAACCCCGCATCCGCCATCTTGTAAATTGATGCATTCTACATTACATTCATTTTTTTTGGAGGCAGATCTCTCGAGTAGAAAATTTATTGTAGGCAGAGTCTTCTTGGCATCTCTCGGAGAAGAAGGTGTGTGCCATCTAGTCTTTCTGCTAGCCAGTACATGAGTAAGATTTATCATTTTGTTTATAAACACTTAAGCCCCTGAGACTTGTCTCGCCCTACTAGTTGAAAGCTGTGGACTTAATTTATGTCCCTTTCAAGAGGTTTGTGATTTATTTGTTACCTTAGGTGCAAATAAGAAGTTACGTTTCATAACCTCTAAATACCAAGGGCATTCCAGGGCTCAAAACTACTTTATCCCAATAAAAACATATCTTTTGTCTGCACACTTTAGCTGAGTGTCAACTACTCATCAAAAACCTAGAACACATTCCACTTTCTCTTATTCATTACGAGAGGAAGAAAATGTTCCAGATGTATTAATCTATTACTAAGACAACAAATCAAGTAAGTTGTGTGCAGACTAAATATATTATTATTCATGAAATATGAGAAATTAGAAATTATTTGCATTGGTGCTAGCAAATTTGGGCCTTATTATGCATGTTTGCACAGCCCCTGCAGAGAGGAACATGGAATACCATGTTGCTGCTCCATTCACCTCAATAAAATTGTCAGGGACGTTTTATTTTGGTACAGCCCCATTACGGCCCTTTTCATCATCAAGCTTGACTGTTCATCTGAATGTCCATTGGTTCATCTAAATATGCTGGTCAATGAAAGAGCAAAATCTCATTAGTTGAGCCATTGACTAGTGACGCGGAGGGAGGAAGCCAGCTTCAACACTGCATAGGAAACATTCACTAAGGAAGCCATCAGGGATACTACTCTAACAACACTTATATTCACAGCAGCTTCTTTGCCTGACAAACTTTATTAATTATAGCACCGAAGTGACTGCTGCTTGTTTCCAACTCGATACTGTATGGCGAAATGTGCCTCGTTTGGCGCAGTGTTAGGGCAGTAGAAATGCAGTCCCAAGCTCTTGTTCATGACCTGAAGGTTGCAGGTTCAATTCTGCATGGTTCAGGTAGCCGGCTCAAGGTTGACTCAGCCTTTCATCCTTCCGAGGTCGGTAAAATGAGTACCCAGTTGCTGGGTGGTAAAAGATGACTGGAGAAGGTAATGGCAAACCACTCTGCAAAAACAGTCTGGGATCTCATCTAGGGTCTAGTACCGATACTAATGTGGCTATAGTTGTAGTGATCCAGACCTAGGAGGGGTTAAGCAGCAAGAGAAACTAAGATGGTAGTCACAGTGGCTCTATTGCTCCTTCTGGCAAGGTAGTAAATGTGCTCTGGACGTGGTGCTACACAGTGGTAAATTTGACAGTTCTTATTGTATGCTGCCCACGTGGTCGGGCAGGGGAAGATGTTTTGTTGTGACACCAGTCCGTATACGGGTAGGTACTCATTCCAAACAAAAATACAAAATTGAAGAACTAAACAAAAATGGGGGTAGTAGTCCTTGCCTCTGGAGCGTGAAGTGTGGTACCTCAGTGCAGATGTTGTAGATGTATGGATGGTGGGAAGGTACTCCAGGAAGCAGGATTTAGCTGGTAAAATACATTAGCACTTTATTGGCAGGGAGAGAAAGTGTTCTTGACTTGGCAGCATTTACACATCTTGAATTACATTTACTTGAGGGAGATAAAGACAACTAGGCATTAGAAAAACACTTTGATTAGACTTGAGAGGTGAGGGTTGGATTTCCCTTCTTGTCCCCCCTTACTTTACACTCCAGGTTTACTTCTCTGGCTCAGATTACAAAGAGTTGATTGGTTTCTCGTTTGCTGGTTTGCACTAGCTCCTTGCTACAATTCTCTCCTGCCCAAACTCCTTTCCTTCTTTCTGTCTAGCTCTCTCCACTGCTAACTCTACAGAACCACTTGTCCTTGATTACTCATACTTTAGATGTTCTCCTTCCCACCGCACTGGTTTTCTCCTTGTTCCTCCCTGGCCTCTCTCAAACTCTGCTCACTCTCATTTATTACTGTCACTTACACAGCCCATCTAGGGGTCTTTACCAATCACAGACTCTCTATACCTGGTTAAACACTCCCCTGACTGTTGCTAGGTGACCTGTACTCCAGGGGCTGGAGAATATTATCAGAACACATAACTCAATGAGAAATATAAACACATAACATCATTTACTCGAAACGAGTAGGTTCTCTCATCTCTAATCATAACTTTTCACACTTTTCATATATCACATTAAACCTGATTTAATAATTACAGAAAGTGTTGGAGTACCCAACTATGGGGTACTACACAACCATCATCAACACCTCTAATGTCAGGGTTGTTTGCTATTAGTGGAAGAAAATAAAGCTACACTTCTTTATAAGAGGTAAATGCCCAACAGAACATGAGCCTGGTGAAGACCTCATTTTCCTCCTGAACCAATAGTTTTAAAGTTTTCAGCAAATGAATGTGACTATAAATTCATTGCTTACAACAAAAATCAATTAGTTTGTTGGCTGTTTGGATCTTTCATTCGGGCATAAAAATGATTACTGATTGGCTGCACAACTTCCCATGTAAATAAATAGATATGCTTCCAAGTAAGGGGATGCTGCCTTTGTTCTGCGAGTCAATACAGTTATGGCGATATCAAAATTTATATAGTATTTGTATTGTGAGATGAGTTCCAGCATTTTGGAGTACATTCCATTTTTAATCACTTTTTATTGCATTTTTTGGGATGCAGGAGAATGAAAGATACAATTTTGACATTGTCATTTTTTTTTACCATTTACCATATGGGATAATACGCAAAATGTCCTATAGTATGAGTCATTCCAAATGAGGAGATATCTAATTAAAAAAAAATTCTAAAAGTGTTGTTCTTTTAGTTTTTTTATTAAACTTTAACTTTTTTTTACACTTTTTTGTCTGCCAGGGGGATTTGAATGTATGATCGCTGGATCACTAATATATACACTGCACTAGAAGAAAACAGCATAGAAAACTGTCTCTGTAGTGCCAATAGGTGGCTATCCTGGAAGTCAAGGTCTAGCTCAAAACAGAGCCTAAAAACCTGAATTAGCCCATCCAGACACCCATCTGTGTCAAAGAACAGATAAACAATGGCAGCTATATCCCCCTCCTCGCATCACATTCCAAAATCTTATTAAATGGATTTTCCAGGAACAAGCTATTGATGTCCTAATAGAAGGTGGGGGTCCTCTGTTTGGAACCCTTGCTTATGAGCTGATTACATGCTGATACAAATGCCCGAAATTATCAAAGCACCATCTGTACCACAGTGGCTTGGTTTGGTATTGGAACAATCGACCATTGACGTGAATGGGAGTGAGCTACTGTACTAAACCACTGGACTATGTATGGCAATTTGACAGTTTGGGCCATCCATAGAAGCGTATAATTAGCTTATCTACTATTGGTGAGTGACCAAAATAATAGGTAAGACTAGTGATATTTACTACTATCGTTATATTTATTAGATCCAAAAACAAAGTTGTTAGAGATGACAATTGTTTCTAGACTAGTATGGGACAATATACAGTTTAGGACATTTCTAACCCTTTAGTAACAAACCATATGTGTTTTTACAGGAGTCTCCAAGTGGTCTTAGACTGGTCTGCTGCAAAAACTCGATGGTCTAGTCTAAGGTTGGCATAGGACCTCATACTAAGAAGAGCTGGGGCTGCTCAAACAGCCAGGAGTGAAGTTACTCTGATCCAAGCTGTTTAAGCCTTTTTCATGCCACAATCAGTAGTGATCACGGTTTGTAAGCTGTTGACATGGAGTGGGGCTCCCTCTGTAATCCATCAGCATCTCATGATAAGATGGAAGGTTGCTGATGGGTTCCTATGGCAGCTAGAGGCCTGATCAAAGCATCTAGGTCTACCATGAACATAAGCCTATTAGACTCTGCCTCTGCTGCAGGCAGGGTCTAATAGACTATGGAAGGGGAGGGAGAGGTACACAAGCAGAGAGATAACTAATGGGATTAGAATGCTGAGCACAACACTAATATGAAACCAGGAATAGGGTTTCCTCTCAGGCATTGGAGAAAGACAGTATATATTGCTAAAAGGCATGCTGAGGGATAGTAATGGACCCCAAAAGAGGTTAGAGGCATAATTTATACCTGTACTACATCAATAATACATTTATGGCTTCCTGAGGATGGATAGTTCCCTTTTGCTGAGCTTCAAATAAAAACCAGAAACTAAGTTTGTGTTTTACCTGATCTGCGCTTCACACTTTTATTACTTAAGGGGAAATTACTAAGACACACTAAACAAACCACTAACAAGACAGAAGACTCAGAACGTATAAGCTAAATTTGCGCTTTGTTCTTAATTATGTTGTGGAGAACATAGTTCTGTTTATTCCTCTAAGGTTCCAGTAATTGGTTTGACTCGGAGTGAAAGTCTTTATTAACCATAAAACAATCCAGTCCTTGTGTTTTTGGATATAGGAAGATATTATTAGCTGCTTTATCGCACACATTTCTAATAGATTTAATTGAAATAAATCTGATTGTTCCTTATTAGAGATGAGTGAGTATACTCGCTAAAGGCAATTGCTCGAGCGAGCATTGCCCTTAGCGAGTACTTGCCCGCTCGAGAGAAAAGGTTCGGGTGCCGGCGGGGGGCGGGGAGCTGCGGGGGAGACCGGGGAGGAACGGAGGGGAGATCTCTCCCTCCCTCTCTCCCCCCCCCCGCTCCCTCCTGCTGACTGCTGCTACGCACCGCTCCCCCGCGCCGGCACCCAAACCTTTCGTCTCGAGCGGGCAGGTACTCGCTAAGGGCAATGCTCGCTCGAGCAATTGCCCTTAGCGAGTATACTCGCTCATCTCTATTCCTTATCCTTCTTGTGAAGAACCTTTTGAAATGAATTGACTGCAATGTTGTGCTTTGTTTTCTTTTACCTGCCATCCCATAGCTGAAAAGAGACGTTAGCAGATCATGAAGTTATCATCACACTGATTCTTGTTTTTTACATATGCATTTTTGTAAATTGTATAGAAAGTCAATGGCTAGCCTTCCCACTGCTTCATTAGGATCACACTGAGGCTCGATGTGCTCAGATCAGCTGCTTTGTATAAGCACAAGCCCGGCACCAATTAGTCAGTGCATGCTGAAAACATGTATTAGGTTTCTGAGATCGACAAGGGCAAAGTGATCCCAATCTGCAAGCAACATGATCAACAGATATCTTTTCCAACCTGCCTGTAAACATGGAAGGAGAACTAATTTACATACCTATAAGACTCCCTATACCAACTTGGCACTCTCTACAAGGAGAAAAAGTACCACCCAGATACATCTCACCCTAAAGGTCCCTTTACACGGGACAACTGTCAAGCGTCACAGTAAACAGGAGTCGGTGAAACGCTGAGCAACTCCTGTTTATATGGGCCGATAGCCACTAAGTTTTAAATTTTGCTAAAAAGCAGCAATTTTGACAAGCAAGCGATTTCTCGCTCAGCACCCTGTCAGGGTTCACGTGTACGCCGGACGATTATCACCCAAATTCGTTGTTTCCAGCAAAAAATCAGGCAATAATCTCCCCGTGTAAAGTACCCCTTACAGGCATGTTTATTTAATAGGTTAAGGGTCATATACACACAACCATTATCGCTCAAAATTCACTCAAAAGCCATCGTTTGTGCAATAATCGTTGTGTGTAAAAGCTCCCATCTTTCACTCTTTGGCTGAACGATGATTTTTAGGTTAGCATTAAATCCATTGTTCAGCCAAAGAGAAGATAACACAGACCACATGCTGTGTTTGCGGTCCATGGTACTGTATTCTCCATGGAAGCTGCTGATTACATTGTATTCAGCTTGCAGACTCACAGTAGAACAAAGGAACTGAATGCAGAGAACAGACCACCAGCTATTCTCTGCATACAGCCTCTGGAGGATCATTTACATGTAAATGGAGGTGATAAGCTGCTAATGGACATTAGTGTCCATTAGTCCATTAGCAGTTTATGCAAAACAATTGCTCAAAACCTATCTTTTGAACAATCGACTTTGTGTGGGCCTTTAGAAAGATACAATTAGAAACAGACATGATTATGTCAACAAGCTAATGCAGCCTTCACCAACTGTCCTCAGACTACTAGGTAGCAAGTAGTCGAATTTCCAGACAAATCTCAGTTTTTGGTGTTTAGATGTGGACTACTGTAGCGGTAATCAAGAGTCAAGAGACTAATAGTTAATGCACCACTACTAAGTACCTAAAGGCATGAATTGAACATATATACACAAATTTATATTACTAAGCAAACCCTGTTAAAAGTGCAGGATATGTCTTATGAACATTGCGACTTTTTGCAGGAAGGAAAGGACTAGACCAGCAGTCTCCAGCCTGAAACTGCAGCTTTCAACCTGTCAAAACAAGATCGGAGTTGTAGCAACGGAACAGCTAGAGAGCCACAGGATGGAGATATGTAGATTACAGATCTGTCGTATTTAAATCTGTATATTTCAATGTACTGCCACTTTAAAACAGTGGTTTTCAACGTATCCCATCATTGTGATGGGTGATGAGGTCCGTTAGCAGGAGTTTAAATGCACGAAGGTAGAACAGACAGCGTTCAAAAATCACAGCGTTAGAAATGCCATATTCGAGCGCTGGTCTATGAAGACTCATTAAAATCAATGGGAGTGTTGTACCGTGGTTAGTGCAGCGTTTGAAACATCCCACTAATCGCGGTAAAAAGAGGGCTTTGTGAGAGTGGCCTAAAGGCCCTTTTACATGCAGCGATTATCGCTCAAAATTCATTCAAATGGACAAAAGTGATATAAGTTACGTGTAAACGCGGGGAATCATAAACTATTTGTTCACATGTCGTTAGCCATGGGTTTTCAGCCAACATAAAAACCATCATCAAGCCACTCAAAATGCGTTCCATTTGAGTGTAAATCGTTCAGCACAATGAGTACATTGTTTACACATGGCCAGAGAAGACAATGGAGACTGCTGGCCAGATAATTCCTGGAAAAAAACACACGCCCAGTGAGCAAACAGCAGCTACTGAGATTACTTTAACTAATGAGGGAAATGCAGAGGATTACGGCCTCTTTCACATGGGTGACCGCGATATCGGTGCTACAAAATCGATGCAATTTTGTAGCATCAGTGATGCTTTTCTTGTGAAAATATCTCGCATGGCGTCACTATTACCAATGATTTTCTCGTGCGATAAAAATGTTAAAAATGTATCACCTCGCACGAAAATCGCAAGTACGTGCTATGCAATGCAATAAAGAAGGAAGCTTCATAGGGAAACATGCGCTATAACACATTGCAAATCGCGGCAGTATAGAACATACCGCAATTTTTTTTTCTACCAACATAGCATCAGACAAAACATCTCTATTGTGAAGGAACCCACTGAAAACCATTGGCTTCACATACATGCATTTTGTAGCACTGCCACATTGCTACAAAATCACACAATTTTGTAGCCCATGTGAAAGCAGCCTATAAGCCATTCGGTATGTATAATTTTATGCCGAAATGCTGTCAGTTCGTTCAGTTGTGCGGTTGTTTTAGCGATAATCATTACGTGTAAAAGAGCCCTAAGTCATTACCTTTCATCTTATACACAAACCTTAGTTCTATGTTGTTGTTAGCCGTTTAGTCGCTCATGACCCTCGGCGACCCTAAAGGTGAGCTTCCTCCATGTTCTTTGGTTTTGCACTGCTACTTTCAGTGGTGTGATATCCATGCCAGTATTGGCCATCATGTTCTTTTGCAGCCGGGTCTTTTTTTCCCACTCATCTGTCCAAGCATTATGGATTTTCCTAGTGACTCTGCTCGCATTACATGGCCAAAATAGGTGAGTCTGAGTCTGGTGATCTTCCCCTCCAGTGATGTATCAGGTATTATACGATACAGGACTTCTCTGTTTGTTACTCTCGCCATCCAGGGCAAACGCTGCAGCTTTCGCCAGCACCACAGCTCCAACGCATCAATCCTCCTTCTATCAGCTTTATTCACAGTGCAGCTTTCACATCCATACACGACTCTGGGGAAAACGGTGGGATGCACTATGCTGCGTTTAGTTGCTATACCGATATCCCTACTTTTCCAGATTTTGTCCAACAAGAGGGCATCCGTTACGTTTAGAGGAAAGCAGGTTTCATCACCAACACAGAAGGGGGTTCTTTACTGGAAGAGCAGTTAGATTGTGGAACTCTCTGCCTGAGGAAGTGGTGATGGCAAAATCCTTAGAGGAGTTTAAAAGGGGACTTGATGTCTTTCTGGAGAGGAAGGATATTATAGGTTATAAATCTTAGGTTAATTGTTAATCCGGGTATACAGGCAGGTAGGAACTATTAGGGGTTGATCCAGGGAACAGTCTGATTGCCATTAGGGAGTCGGGAAGGAATTTGTTCCCCAAAAGGGCTAATTGGCTTCTGCTCTTGGTTTTTTTTGCCTTCCTCTGGATCAACGCAGGAGGATAGACAGGCTGGACTAGATGGACATTGTCTTCATTCGGCCTAACAAACTATGTTACTATGTTAGGTTCGCGCTTCGCCCCAATGCTATCCTATGCTTTATCTCTGGCATAGATTCTCCAGCCTGGTCAATTTTCGAACCAGGGAAGATGAAGACTTGCACGCATTCTGCAGCCTCGTTGTCCATTTTGATTTGAATATGGTCATTTTTTTGCAGTCATCATAATTTTAGTCTTCTTTACATTCAGGTAGAGGCCCATTTTTTCACTTTCAGTTTTAATCTTACATATCAGCTGCTTCAGACCGGCTTCTGTTTCTGCAAGCGGCGTTGTGTCATCCACATAATGGAGATTGTTGATGTTTCTCCCATCTATTTGCACCCCGATTTCCAATTCATCTAGGTCCATTTTCTGCATCTAGGTTAAACAAGAAGGGTGAGAGGATGCACCTTTCCCGATCCCAAACCAATTTGTGTCCCCTTACTGTGTTCTCACAGTGGCTTTGTGATTGGTATAAAGTTATTTTAGCAGCTTGCCTTGATGAGCTAATGTGCCCAGCTCTTGTAGGGCGTGCCATAGCTTTTTTATGGTCAATGCAATTAAAGGCCTTGATGTAGTTGATGAAGCACATGTGGATATTCTTTTGGTATTCTCAAGCTTTTTCCATGGTCCATCACAGGTTTGCAATATGGTTGCAGGTGCCGCGCCCTCAACGGAAACCTGCCTGCGCATAGTTCTACGACTCTGGTATATCATTATTTAAATGTAGTGCTTTTTCTCTCGGTGTTTTGTTACCCTGCCTTTTTAAATGCAGATTAATCACACCATGTCTCTGCTGTCTTCTTTGTGCATATATGTGTGTTTCTTCAGATATATTTTGTTATGCCACCCTGATGAAGAGGCCTACGTAGCCTAAAAAAACATGCAAATATAATTTTTCTGGTTGGCCAGTGGAGGTTTCCCCTCTATAACACTTTTGTCTTTTTAAACAAAAGTATTCAAGAACACAAGGACATGGAGACACATCCTTCAAGGGTTAATAGGAAGTCCTTTTGATTTGATATGATTAACTTTATAGTGCTTGAAGGAGCACAATGCTACAATTCTAGCATTGTCTCTTCGTGAAGCAATCAGCTCTGTACTGAAAAGTAATGGAATTCTTTCTAATCTGCTCTTTGAAAAGGTGAATAACTGGAACTGCGGATATTGTGAAGTCGGCGCTGTACTCTGCCTATTAGAAGGCCATTTCAATGGACTCGTTATTTCCTTACAGGATGTAGTGTATGAAAAATTAAGATGAAGAAAATGTCAAATCTATAGAAAAATTAAACAGTGCATAGATGACTTTTAATAATGTTAATATTTTTGACTATTTTCGATAGTTTTGTGGCCAGTTAATCAAGCATGCATTCATAATAATGAAAATGATTGTTCCTACAAACAGTCGAGTATTAAAAATCTACAAGTATGAGTAGGAGGTCTCCACGCAAACTTTTTGGGCAGATGTATAAATTATTGTTTAGAAACTTTCGAAGAATTAAAAGGATAGTGTCAACAAAGGGCATTTCCAAAGGAAAACTATTAACCCCTTAATGACACGGCCTATTTTGGGGACCAAGCGATTTTTGGTATTTTTCCATCTCCATTTTTCAAAAGCCATAACTTTTTTATTTTTCCGTCGACGTGGCCGTATAAGGGCTTGTTTTTTGCGTGGCGAACTGTATATTTTTTTGGTACCATTTTTGGGTACATAGAGTACATTGTAAAACTTTTATTAGTTTTATTATGATCGTAGAAATGAGAAAATGCATCAATTCTGCCATAGATTTTTTTGTTTTTTATTTTAAAGCGTTAATTATGCAGTATAAATGATACAACACATTCTTTTCTGCGGTTCGGTACGGTTACAGCAATACCAAAATTCTTATATTTTTTTTAGGTTTTTCCACTTTTTCACAATAAAAACCCTTTTTTTGGAAATTATTGTTTTTTTCTAAACTCACTGCATTCAAAGTCCTATAACTTTTTTATTTTTCCATGGGCGGAGCTCTGTGAGGGCTTATTTTTTGCGAGACGAGCTGTAGTTTTTATTGGCACCATTTTTGGGTACATATGTTTTTTTTTAATTATTTTTATTGCGTTTTATGGGAGGCAAAATGCTAAAAATTAGCATTTTGCCTCAGTTTTTTAGCATTTTTTTTACACTTTTAGCTGTGCAGGATAAAAAGTGTGTTCAATGTATTGTATGCATCGTTACGGATGCGTCGATACCAAATATGTGGGGTTTTTAATTTTTTTTAATTTTCTTTATGCTAATATGAGAAAAAGCATAAAAAAGTGTTTTTTAACATTTTCTTTTTACATTTTTAGTTTTTGAACTTAATTTTTCTCTTTTTTTTATACAATCTGTGTCCCTCTGAGGAACTTTTACTGTAGCACTTCAGATCGCTGCAATAAGGCATGGCAGGGCTTCTTCCCTGCCATGCCTTATCGCTTACTATAGCGATCATAGGCTATGGCAGTACTGGACGTCGGTATCCGGCATCCTGTTGCCATAGCAACCAGCCGGGCTCTCGCGATATCATCGCGAGAGCCGGCTGGAGACACAGAGGGAGCGTGCTCCCTCTGTGAACTCTTTCCGTGCCGGGATCTACTTAGATCGCGGCAGAGAAGGGGTTAACAGTGGGGGGAAGCGCATCTCCGATGCCCCCCCGCTGTCGCAGCGGGATGCCGGCTCCTGCTACGGGATAGTGCGAGATCTGCTATGATCTCGCGCTATTCCCATGACGCAAGGGTACGTCATTTTGCGGGAAGTACCCGCTTCCCATGACGTACCCTTACGTCATGGGGCGGGAAGGGGTTAATGACCTACTCTTAGGATAGAAAATCAAAAAAAGATTGGTGGGGGTCCGCTGCTTATGACTCCCACCAATGAGTTGATGAGAAGCTGCTATGGCTGGCCGGAATGGTCAGAAAGCCATTCATAGGGCAGTGGATTGGTTTGATACTGCAGCTTTCTCTTTGACTCCCATGGGAGTTACAGAAATAGCATAATGCCTGGTGCTTGGTTGTTCCTGTCCTCCCGACGACCCCCGACCACTGCATTCAGGGTAATTGGGGTGTGGGGGGCCCTAACACAAGATAGCTACAGATCTCCGAGTTGTTACCAGCACCTGGCAGGCTTCTATGGCACATCCTGCGGATCTGCCAAAAAGTTTGACATGGGAATACCTTTTTAATGCCCAAACAGCATCTTTAAGGGATTACATGTCATTTTTGTATCTTGCATTGTGTCATTTCTCTGAAATTACTTTAAGCCTTCGCCTTTTCAAATGAGCGGATTGCACCCAGATGTTTAATATACATTACAGAGCCGCTCTTACCTTGAAATGTCGCTCTGTTAATCTAATTGTGTACATCCCTCCACATCACTCCCGCAGAGCGGAGGCCGCCGAAATGACTTATTGGTACAAGTACACAGCTACACTGCACAATATTAAGGAAGTATTTCTGGAGTTCACAAGATTCGCCGGAGAAAGAAAAATTGAATTCTGTTCCGAGCGATATATTCCATTTTGGACAAGCTTCAGAATTCATGAATTAGTAATAGATTTTATTTGATCTCTGCAGTATGAGCATTTTTAATGTATAATAGAGCATGTCAGCTTTTAGTTTAGTTCTCGATCCAAAGATGTATGAAAACTGTCAAAAGTGCACAAGGTGGAGAAAAGAAGAATAACTATTAATCTCTTCAGTGTACAATCTCTATCTAGCATGGAAACCGTGTGCACAGGGGTATAAAATGGAGCCCTAACTGTGGTACAATGTGTCTCTGATTGTATTTATCGGGCCATAACAATACATAGTATTTACGGAGAATGATTGCCAGAGAGGTAACAGGGAGGCAAGAACCTCAAAACAGTTATAGACTTAATGGAAATAACTTACAGGAATATTACTAGAGATGAGCGAGCACGCTCGGATAAACCAGTTATTCGAGCGAGCCTCATTCTTCTCAAGTAACTGCATTCTTGTCCCAGTGTGCTCAGGGGGCGGCGGGGTGTAGCGAGGGACAGAGTGAGAGAGATCTGTCTCTCTCCCCCCCCCCCCCCCCCGCTACCCCTCGCTACCCCTCGCCGCCCGCTGCCCTCCCGAGCACACTCGGACAAGAATGCAGTTACTCGAGAAGAGCGAGGCTCACTCGAGTAACTGGCTCTTCCAAGCGTGCTCGCTCATCACTAGTAATATTCCAAGTAGAATTGCAGACAGGTTGTTATTGCAAATTCTTGCAACACTCTGACGTCAGTGACAGCTGCAAGCATGGATCAACTGTCTCATTTGTGGGCAGGATCGCCATGCTGATCTGTGCATGCATGCATCAGTGACGTCAGAGCATTGAGAGAATTTGAAATGCTGCCTTAGAGGAGAGGAGCGGGCTTATGGACAAGGCTTGTTGAGGAGAGAGACAGTCCCTCTTACCCACCGACTGCTCTTCCTAACTTACATGCCACGCGGGAAAATTTTAAACAACAGTTACAGATATGGCCTTGTAAATGAACATGGGGCAATAAGTTTTCTAGATGGGGGCAAGTGATTATTTTAGTTCTTGCCTTGGTTTAGTGCCTTAAAAAGTGCTGATAGGTTCCCTTTAAAGAGCCCATTCGTGGCGATTGTATCCATTTGCCATAGCAATTGAATCCCCTGACTAATAATATGACCGCCGTGCACCGGCAGCAGAACATAGGAGAATGGCACTGGATCAAGGAGAGGTACTATATGTAGAGCCTTGTGTGGTGCAGAGTTTAAGCTCTCACTCACAACCTGAAGGTTGCAAGTTCAATCCCTGCATGGTTCAGGTAGCCAGCTCAAGATTGATTCAGCCTTCCATCCTTCTGAGGTCAGTAAACTAAGCACCCAGCTTGCTGGGGGGAGGGGGCAATAAATAAAACAAATTACCTGAAAGTGCTGTGGAATAAGTTGGCGCTATACAAGATTTATTTTTATTTATATGTAGCATACTTTTACAATAAAATGGCAGATTAATTTGTTGCTTTAGGAATCTCTTCCCGATTTCCCAATACACTTGAAAAAATAAAACTAAATGCAGCAAACTAATATTAGAAGAGATGTAAAAAATATTGTAACATTTGCATTACACAGTAAAATGGAATCTTGCATCTGATATGTCCTGACTTGTTGCCAGAACTGTAGAATGAATAAAGAGGGCCAATAAAATGTGATATCTTGCAAACATTCCTTCTCACGGTTACACTTGACTCCAACTGGCACGTTTTCAATAATTACTGATTCCAACTCAGAATACCTGTTAAACACATTACTTTATACATATTTATAGGCCTTTTTTCCTTTTCTGCTTATAACACCAACAGCATGTTAATAATTTGTATAGAGGATTGCACATGAATATTTAGAGACTCTCCGGTGGAAACCACAGTAATGTCAATTCTCGTGTAAATTCGTATCTGTACTTTTGATGTCTATTGCCACCATCCTAGGCCGTTTGATCCAGGACTAAACTAATTGTCAACTGCAAATGTCTACGTCCTATGTATTCTGCCGTTCCCACTAAATCATGGATGATTTCTATTTCTTGTAGATGATACAAGGCTATTGTTAACCAATCACCCATGCCGATCCTGGCAGTGGATTGGGGCTTTACCACTGCATGGGGCATGCATTATGCCGTAGAAGGCACAATTTGTAGCCTTTCGTGGGCGATATACCTGCATCTGTGGCTCTCCAGCATCTTATACACAATTTACTATGATTTGTATAACTGTAGTATCAGCTAGACATGATCTTCGTTATTTAGTGCCTGTGCAAGACATCATGGGTAATGTGGTTAGCACAGCTACTGGCTTTTGACAGTGATTTATACAGCCATGATGACAGAGACTCGGTTCTTCCTTTATCAAAAGCTGAAATAGATTTGTCATCAGACTATGGGGACAGCTCCAATCTGCTACTAGCCAAAATGGCATAAAAAATATTGTGACATCTGGGTAATAAGTGTGATCAAAGAATACACTAGACACATAGTTATTGAGTAGACGGTACTCTGTAGAAAACATATAGCACACCGTGCAATATTCTCGGTCCCCCATGGCTGGATGCAGTTTCATCTACATACCATAATGGAGTCTGACCTTTGCCATAAACACCCTGACAGCTCAGCTATCCTCACCCCAGCTTAAAGAGGTTATCCAAGTTTAGCATACATCTGTCACCGGTTCCCACATGGTATAAAATAATAAATTGCAGTTACTCACCTCTCCCTGCTCCCCCGTTCATCCTCCACCACCGACTCTGGATTCCCTTTGACATCTACAAACAAGCTGCAACAGCCAATGACAGCACTCAGCGAGCATGGCTGAGCACTCTCATTGGCTGCTACAGTATGATGTTTTTGAAACTTCTCTGCTGTCTGTTAACAAAGAGTAAAAACCGGAGTCAGGGGTGGAGGAAGAATGAGAAGAGGTGAGTAACTGCTCATTTGTTATTTTATACAACCGGGAACAGAGGCTTCCCTTATCTCAGGCAACCCCCAACCTGAAGAAGAGGCTCCCCATCTTGAAATTCATTTCATGCTGGTTAATGTTGATTCATTAATAAAGAAGTTCTTATCCTCCACTTCTTGTCTAAACATCTTCTCTGTGAAGGTTGCGCCATGTGACAGATTTCTTTCTACACACTACTGTCTGCACATTAGTCCATGCCTACCACCAGTAAGGCTTACATCTGGCGGACAGCACCTTCTTTAGCCCATCAGCTTAATCCTATGGCCTTACTCTAAGCATTCACCTTTACTTTTACATGGACCAACAGTTGCCCAAGAAACCATTCAAAAGAGCACTTATGGACAACTGTTGGCCAATGTAGACATGGGACAGGATAAGCGAGTAAGAATTGCTCACTTGTCAGGGTCACTCAGTTTTCAGCTCACCCAATAAACTGAGCAACTATTTGCCTGTTTAAACAGGCAGTCGTTCACCTATGAAGGGCTGCCTGTTTACTCAGAATGGAGTTGGAGAGCTGGAAGAGATCTCCGGCAGGGGCGTAACTATAGAGGATGCAGGGGATGCGGTTGGACCCGGGCCCAGGAGCCTTAGGGGCCCATAAGGCCTCTCTTCTCCATATAGGGAGCCTAGTACTATGAATTAAGCATTATTGTTGGAGGCCCTGTCACCAATTTTGCATTGGGGCCCAGGAGCTTCAAGTTACGCCTCTGATCTCTGGCATGCTTCACCTCCATTCAGTGAGTAATCATTGCTCTTTCATGAAAGTACAGGAGCGATAATCGTTGGGATGACTGTAAGTGCTTAAGTGCTCAACAGTCGTCCCATGTAAAAAGTACTCAAAGTCAACACCAGAGAGTCACTGCAATTATCCTTTTCTTACATAGTTAATGAGGGCATGGGAAAGTCCATGCCTCCTTGTGGAGGTTAAAGGTGAAGATTGCACAATTCCTTGGACTCCACTCAATGGTTGATCCTGACTATTATTCCACTACTAATTCAGATGTTCCAGACCACTTCATGGCTGTCATTACAGATGTTGTGCATTTTATATTCCAATTATTTTTTTCTCCATTACTACTATATTTACTAAACTAGAAATGTAAGATTCTGTATCAAATTACTTGAACCCATCAGCTATCATATAATAATCTCATTTGGGTGAAGGGACAAATGCAGGATTCCTAAATGGGGTTTTTCAGGTGTAATCTCCCCACACCCCCATTTTATTTCTGTAGCCACTGCTGCGACGCCTTTGTTCTGATGATCATACATTAAAGGGTTTGTGCCAGGATGCCCTATTATTTCATATTAATGTCACAGAGTTTCTGGTTCCTTGCTTCGGACTCCCCTCTATGCCCCAGAATGGAGAGCCACTCAGTAAGAGCGTCTTCCATCCTGAAGTTCCTTCTGCCATTCTTTTATTATAGGATAGCTATTCATATGAATGGCAATCCTGTAATAATATATTTCCCCTGAAGGTAAACTGTCAGGCTCGCCGTAACTTTTCCAGAACAAGTCAGCTATTTTCCAGGGGTGCCGAAAGTGGGACCACCCGGAGCTCTGCATTCTCAAAACAGCTGTGCATTTTGACCCAATCTCTTTAATGGTCGGCCATTAGAATTGAAAATCCTGGAGGATCCCTTTAAGTTTTAAATCTCTGTTTACCTACAGTTCTTGATATTCTCTTACCCATGTTGTTAACTTACTTCTATATTCTAGTCGTGACTATAGCAAACAAAGTTCAAAAACATCATGTTGGTCTGTATGAATCAATACATCAATGCTGTACACACGTCCATTTAATCGGAGTGGATAATGTAAGCCTATTAGGAATAAATCAAAGTAAATGGATGCTTCGAAGCCGCAGCATTCTGACATATGAAGGACAATTCTGTGTACAGCAGTAGCATTTTATAGTTTATCAGTTTCTCCTCTACATTTGAATGTACTTAAAGGGTTTCAGATTATACAGAAGGTTACACTTTTATTTTGCAGACACAGCACCATTATGTCCCTAAGCTGTGCCTGGTATTGGTGAGCTGCAATAACAGGCACAGCCAATGAAAGGAGGGGGGCACTGTTTCCGGAAAATGTTCAAAACTGTGTTGACAGAAAAATAAAAAAGTTATGGTGGTCAAAAAATGGTGGCAGAAAATAATTAATTTTTTTCCCCCAAAATATTTTGTTTTTAAAAGTAGTACAGCAAAAATTTAGTATCATGTCATCTTTGCCACAGTATGTACACCGTAAAAACAAGACCCGCCCAAAGATGGCGGAATGATGTTTTTTTTCCATTTCACTCCACGTAACAATTTTTAAACATTTTTCAGTCCAGTGTATAGTGCATTAAATAGTCTCATTGAAAAAAATGAACTCGTCCCGCAAAAAAAAAAAGCCTGGATAAATAAAAGAGTTGCGATTTTTTTGAAATCGAGGAGGAAAAAAAACAAAAAGGAAAATGAAAAACGGGCCGGTCTTTGAGGGGTTAAATAGTTCAACGCAACTAATATAACAAGCTGAAGTTTGTAAATTTGGCAAACTTAATATGCAATGGGGGGGGGGGGGGTGAATATTTTTTATTGCAGATTTTTTCTAGTAGTTTAAAACCCTTTTTAGCTATTTAAAAATATATGTTTCTGTTAAAGCAATGTGATGGGGCCCCCATTACAGCTCACTGATGGTTGTCACCCAACTTCCCTCATCACTAAACAGACAATTAAAGTCCCCTATGAGCACCATAGCAACGTCATCACATTTTAAAGCAATTTTGCACATCACTTCTTCATCTTCTTAATGCATTAGCAGTAGTCAGCTGAGACCAGCTCTGATATCTGAGATGTCCATTAAAGTGACCCTCTAGTCCTAAGACAAAATTTCCCCCAGGATTGAAAGGGGTAGTAATATTACCTAGCACTCCATTCACATCAGCATTGGTGGTTCCTTTCGAAACCTGCATCATTGATATCTACTAAAAAGCAGGAGAGAATAGCGCCTACCCAATCCCCCACAACACCTAGCCAATGAGGTCCATTCTGCACCGTTTGGTTCCTTCATATGACTGTTCTGTTTGGCCGCGGGTTGCCATTTTCCTTTTCCCCAAATGGAGCAGGAGAACGGAAACCCCTAGTGCTGATGTGAACGAGCCCTTCCTTTGTGCTGTTCCTCCTGGATTCTCCCATTTTCATAGCCCCTCCCAGTGCACACTGTATATTGGTAGTCTTAGGCATATCATGCTGCTCTGATTGGACAGCACTGTTCACATGAGTGGTACTGGCCAATCAGAGCACTGTGTAGTGTCTTAGACTATCAATACCCAACCAACGTATGGCGGGTAGAAGACAGGAGAGGGACCACAGGAACTAGTGGATCTGAGGACAATGGTACAAAGCAAGAATACTATGTAATATTGCATCCTTGGACAAATTTTTATCCAGGATCAGACTGTTGCTTCAATATTGGGGTCTGAAGACTAGAGGCTAAATTCATTTTGGGGGGGTTTAGGTCTGTGATCTAGATGAATGCGTGGGGCCCTCATACCCTATAAACACAAAATAAAATCACGCATAGACAGTGAGTGAGTCTGCTTCCTATAACGCCAAAGCTGCCTAAGTCCCAGGCTTGTAAAGCAGTTCATAGTATCATATAGACGTTGTAGTAAGGTAAGCACAGTCCAATCAATAAGTCATTTTGAAATGAAGAAACCTTTACATTTCTTTTACCTGCTCTCCTAAATCCTACGGTTTCTGAATGTACAATTTTTCTATATTTTTATCCTTAGAACCATAAAAGTATTATTTTTCTGATGCTCAAATGAGCCAAGTACATAGCCTCTTGGCAATTCAAACTTGGATATAAATGAGAAGCTGTAGATCAGGGCATATTTCAGCCTCACCGATGGTTTAGGGCCATTCGGCTTGATGTATTTGCCCAGGCTATGTTCTGCCTCCACCATTGGTGAAGAGAAAGCTCAAGTAAGCAATGCAGCTTTCACTGAAAAAAACTACTTTCAAGTCTCTCCAAGGGATTTCAGCTTCCTGCACAGCATAAAAAAACAAAGAATGAAACCGCCTATAAGATCCTTGTTGCCGTTACAGCTAACAAATGCCTTCATCTTAAAGTCTTGCTGGTTTAGATCAGATTGACATTTATGCTGGAAGCAGATTGTAAAACATGCAGAGAAATAGTGTCAAAAAGGTAATGAAAACTTTTCAAATAAAGCTTGGCTGTAGAAAGTGTTCCGAGCAAAATGGACAATTTCCACTGTTACAATAAATATGCATTGTTGTATGTGGGTGTAATATCACCAACATGGGGAGCAATTGTGAGAATACTCAGCCCTAAGAGAATATTTCTCTATAATGGATGGGTCAGATATTGGGCATGGCAACTTATCAGTATATTAGGGGGTTGGTAATGAGACTGCTCTTGGTATCACGCATTGGAGCTTCTTTCACTGTAGTATTGCTGGTGGAGGGTGTTGTACTATGTTGACTAAATGAACCAATCTCTCCACCCATTGCAGGTCTCATAATAATAAATATCTCTAAGGGCTCTTATACAAGGCAGTTGCACTGATATGGTGCCTCTATGGGACACTATATTCCTACTAAGAAACAATGTGTCTAGAATACAGTACCTCCATAATACGTATGTGATGCTGAATGCCACATTGTTTCTCATGAATTCACATGGAATAGCCTGATATTGGTCTCATTTCACTTGAAGGCGCATAGAGGTGCAGTATGGGCTCAGGATCTGTTCAATATAGATCCCAATTGGGACATGTGCAGGAGACCTAAAGTCCACATACACATAAGAAAAAAGTTGGCCAAATCTTTAAAAATTGCAAACATTTGATTGACTGAGATGGCCATCATTCATTGACTATCTATCATTGATCAGCTCCCATGTTTTTTTGTTTTTTTTTTAAGTATGTATTAAATGTATACATTTTCTTCCTGTGTAGTTGTGATTAATGCCATTTATTGGCCATCTATCACCCATAGGCTGCCATATTAAAAAGTATACATGGAACATATACTTTTTAATCGAATAGTGCAAAACTGTACTGAATTAATAAGACAAATTGTATAACTTAATACAATACACGAAAGGTTGAGTCAGCATGTCAATATTGCAATGTTATAAGACAAAACTTCTATTACACACTGATTAGTCTATCCACTGTGTCAAATTTCTAAGTATTGGGACAATCAATATTAAAGGGGTTGTCCCGCGCCGAAACAGGTTTTTTTTTTATTCAATAGGCCCCCGTTCGGTGCGAGACAAACCCAATGCATGGGTTAAAAAAAAAAACGTTTAGTACTTACCCGAATCCCCGCGCTGTGGCGACTTCTTCCTTACCTTAGCAAGATGGCCGCCGAGATCTTCACCCACGATGCACTGCGGGTCTTCTCCCATGGTGCACCGTGGGCTCTGTGCGGTCCATTGCCGATTCCAGCCTCCTGATTAGCTGGAATCGGCACACGTGACGGGGCGGAGCTACGAGGACCAGCTCTCCGGCACGAGCGGCCCCATTCACCAGGGAGAAGACCGGACTGCGCAAGCGATTAGACGCTGAAATTAGACGGCACCATGGAGACGGGGACGCTAGCAACGGAACAGGTAAGTGAATAACTTCTGTATGGCTCATATTTAATGCACAATGTACATTACAAAGTGCATTAATATGGCCATACAGAAGTGTATAGACCCACTTGCTGCCGCGGGACAACCCCTTTAAATCCAAATAGAGGAAATAACTGCAGCCTATACAGTAACATAGTTGATAAGACTGCAAAAAAACAGGTCCATCAAGTCCATGCTATAGTCCTACTGTGTTAATCCAGAGAGAGGCAAAAAAAAAAACAAAAGGCAGATGTGAATGGCATATAAGGGGAAGGGCTCAGTCACAGAGGTGTTTTTTTGCCCGTTTTGCAGATGCGCTCGCGATCTGCAGATATATATACCCAATGCTTCGCAATGGGATCGGTCACATGGCCGTTTTTTATGCGGATGTGCCGAAAATTATATGACACAACGATTCGCAGAACGCATGTAACTGCGTTCTGTGCAAATTGTTGTTCTTGTATATGCGCTCAATGGGGCCGGCGGCAGCAGCGCTGACCCCATTGAGAACATATAGTAAAGATGGTTCTCCTCTGCCACAACTGTCAATACAGCCGGCTCCATTGAAAGCAATGGGCTGCTGGCAAGCGTTGTATTAATTTTCGGGGAAGGGCTTCAAATGTAAGCCCTTCCCTGAAAACCATCCAAAAAAGTGTAAAAAATAAAAAATATATATATATATACTCACCTTTTTGCAGCTGCCGGAGATCAGCCACGTCCGTCGGCTCTTCTCCTGAACTGATTTCTGTAGTATTTAAAATCCCTGCCTGCTGAGTGGGCTGCCTCTGATTGGTCACAGCCCTCAGCCAATCAGAGGCAGCTCTCACTCACCCATTCATGAATTCAGCTCTCAGCTGTTATTCAATAGCTTATAGTTGAAGCCCTTCCCCGAAAATTAATACAGCGCTTGCTGGCAGCCCATTGCTTTCAATGGAGCCAGCTGTATTGCTGGCTCCATTGAATTCAATGGGCGAACATCATTCTCCACTGTCACAGCTGTGGCAGAGGATAGCAGGCAGCGCCTGTGTGACCGAGCCCTTTGGGCTAATAACCGTTGCTAGCAGCGTTTTTTCAGCCGTGACGCTGGCTTCGGTCACGCAATATTTTTGTGCGCATCATTTTTGCGCACAAAAAAAAAATCGCACGAATAAACGCCCATGTGACTGAGCCTGAAAAATGTTTTCCTGACTCCATATCTGGCATCAAAATAAATCCCTGGATCAATGTCCTATCTCCAGAAATCTAGTGACTATAACTTGTAACATTACGTTTTGCATCCAGACCCTTCTTGACCTAGTACACTAAATTAACCAGCGCAATATTCTGTGGCAGAGAGTTCTATACTTCTGTTGGTCTTACAGTAAGGAAGCCTCATCTATGATGATGGTGAAACCTTCTTTTGTCTAGACATAGAGGATGTCCCCTTCTCTTGGTTACAGGCCTAGGTATAAAAAGCTTGTAGAAAGAAAAGGCAGGCACTTCATATGTAGGGATATCATATATATCAGGAAAAGAATGTTTCAATTATTGTGCTTACCTTTGCAGGTTGTGTGCGACACATCACCAATTTAGCCAAATAGACAATATCCGAGGCTGCAACCGCTTTACCCAGGATATGGAGGGTGGTGGTATGAGAATAGAATTTGGCATTGAGTAATGTGCTGGTTGAAGTAATCATCAGGGAATATTGGCTCATAATTTGGTTAGTGTTTCTAAATGCATAGTATAGGGTATTAGACTTTAATAAACACTGATAAAGTTATGAGCCAATATTGCTTGATGATAACTCCAACGGACTGGACCAACAAGTGCACCAAAGAGGTCCAAAGAGATCATTAGAAAGAGCTTCATGCTATCTATTCATAGTGAAATCTCCATGCTCAGGAAAATGATTCCATGGAATTAGGACTAATAGTTATAAAGCAAAGATGTCATCAGCTAATGTGAATACATGTAATACTCAGAGCAAACCAAGGTGGAGGTCCAATTGCGTGTAGACACTAGCATCATTTCTCAAAAGTCACTGTAAGCTCTTCCTTTATTCTTAGCGTATCTAATTAAAACAACATTCCAATGAAGTTTGTTGCATAGGAAGGGCTACGGAAGATTAGTCCAGCACCGCACTCCTTGGGCTCAGTCACACGGGCGCATCGGGACCCGTACACCAGCGCCGATGCGCCCGTGTGACTGACAGTTAGAAGACGGCCGTACCTGAAGACGGCCAATGCGCCCGTGTGACTGAGAACTTATAAAAGCTGCCTAAAAGAATATCTTTGTTACTCATGGCAACCAATCTTTTCCGTGTCCCATTCTGTAGATGCTATGGTGATGATGAGTGAGAGTAAGGCATAGCGTGTAGGAATATTAGTTTTTTTCTAATGACTGGGCCATGTGAAGCTCCACCGATTAGTTGATGAATGAACAAGTGCTCATTTGTAGGCTGATAGCATCTTCTGTGCATGACGGTGCTTCTCCCCTTCTGAACCGGGGTTTTGCGGCTGACAATGATAATACTATTTGGGCGATGAGCAATCACATTAATAATCATCGGCTTTGTAGAGTGCATCAGCTTGTATAAGAGCCTTTTAAATAAGCATCAATCTCTTTTATCAGTCCTCATTATACAGTTCAGATGGAGCCATGTAGAAGGACCTTTAAGATGAATTCATTCTGCCATATCTGTGGCGCATACAGGAAACTCAGGTATAAAAGTTAACATTTTCTGTATAGTTTGGGTAGTGGTGATTCTCAGAAACCATTCTGTGCTCAAGGAACCTCGGCGTTGATTTAGTAGTCAAGTGAATATGTTTTTCCCTTGAGTTCTCCTCTGCTATAAAAGATAAGTAGTGTGATGAATGTGATTTCTTTTTTGTACAGGCTCTAGATGCGCTGATTTGAAAGACTGAAGAAATGTAACCCTATGATGCTGAGCATATGCGGATTTATCTTCTGTGTGGACACCAAATTATCACAATATGCCAGCGTTGTGCTGAACAATGCTATTCCGGAGAACGTCAGGACAGACTTTGCCGAGGAGGTTGTAAGACAATTGGCAGAAGGTAACTATATTTTAAAGACAAGAGCAATTAGAATATTTTCTTACAAAACTTTTCAACACACTTAACCCTTTCCAATCCAATTTGTATCCTGGTTTTCCTAGGGGGCTTACTCTTTTTCTGCTGTTATACAACGGCGCTATCTGCTGGCTAAAGCCAGTACTGCATGAGGTGACACATTGGATAGGCTCCGACAGCAGAGAGTCTGGCAATATACAGTAAGAGAAGCCCGACGGACGTCTTCCAACATCGGAGCTGTACAGCCTTAAATCATAATGTCTTCAGACGTCAGACAGTGAATTGGAAAGGGTTAATATAAAATACATCCAAAACACAGCATGGAGTAAATGACAAACTGTTGTCAGAGGCGGCGGAACGAATGTTTCCCCAAAAAGGACAAAATAGGAGAACCGATGTTGATCAGATGTGACACTCCTGACCTTCATCTACAGCAAACGTGTAACAAAAGAATAATAGAATCTGGAGATGTAAAAACTATAGTAGAGAATTTTTGGAGAATTTGCTAAATTTGCATGTATTTTAGTTTTTCAAAAAATTGCTCAATCAGTTTTGCAAAAATATATTTTCTAAATGTGCTCGGTAATAAAATTATAGGAAGTTTACAGAAGTGGGATATACAATGAAATTATATATTTAAATATACAGAAAGAATAGCGAAGCTCCGCCTTCAATCAGGTCGTCCCATGAAGGCAAGAACTCTCCATACGCCATATTAGAATGTAGGGATGTTATAAAGTGGGTTTGCAATTAATTAATATCCAACCCTCTTGTTGACCCACCCATCCTTGTATTAAATAGCAGCTACTGAGGGGGTAATGTATGGCCAGCCTCGGCATCTGGAGCATCTGGAAGACAATCCCGTTTTCATGTAAAAGGAGATGGTCATGACAAAGCAATCTCTTTATTTATTTGGCTACATGGTCAGAAAATGCAAAATGTAATATAATGTTTAAGTTCTCTTCTTCAGTCTTTCTTTATGCTTGTTTTCAGTATGTTTTAACCTAGATAGCATGGGGGAGAGTAGGGGGAGGGGGGGGGGTGTTACTGTTGGGAACTATCAACAAGATCTTTAAATTCTTCTTATTAAAATATAATCCCACCATGTTGGCTTGTAATAGGAAAGATAAAACCAAGAGTACAGAGTAGTAAATACTGATTAATGGTGAGCTGAAATCGTGATGACAGAGAAGCTTCCGAGGCCACTTAACTGTGGGCTCTAGTTAGCTCCCGCAGTAAGTGGAAAGGTGGTGCCAGAGGCAATAGCTTTTGCATGACAGATAAGTTGTCTATGTCCTGTATTCTGTATAACGTATTGTAATATTGCATTTGTAATAGGTTTGACATATTCTAGATGGACGGACTGTTCGGTTCTTCAGTTTCCTTAACTTGACTTAGCTACAACCTCCCACCTCATACTTCTTCTCGTCTTTCTGCCACTTGCATAAAGTTACTTCTGCACCCTCCCCCTCCCTCACTGGAGATGAGCAAACTTTTCAAAAGTTTCCCAAATTTCATTAAAAAGTCTGGTTTTGGCGGAATTAGTCAAAGCCAAACAGGGGGTTCATAAAATTAAGGACAACATCAGCATGGAGTTTACATGTTGTCTTTATGTTTCTTGTGCTTTCCCTTTTTCCTCCTCTGGGTTAAAGTATAGGGTTAGCACTGTTGCCATACAGTGCTGGAGTGCTAGTTTCAAATCTGGCCAAGGACAGCATCTGAATGGAGCTTTCATATTCTGTTTTTTTCTTCTTCTCCTGCAGAGAAGCATTGCTCAGTGGTTGGCAGTGTTGCCTTCCAGTGATGGAGTCCTAGGTTCAAATCTAACTAAGGACAACATCTACATGGAGTTGTCCAATTTTGCAAGGCAACAGTGCTAACCACTGAGCTACATCCATTGGAGAGGAAGCTCTGCCGCTGTCATCTTAGGGCTCTTGAAAAGTTTGCCATATTTGCTCTAGGGGATTTTCTAAATGAATTTTCCAATTTGGCAGAAATGAACCGCCTAATGTTTGGGTTCTTGCCGGACCAAATTTTTAGCAAAGTCAGACCCGAATTTGGGTTCTAAAGGTTGGGTTCGCTCATTTTACCCTACAGCAAATGAACTACTAAACTGTAGCATGGTAACATGACCAAAGCAGGAGTTGTAGACGCGGGGCATCGCTCTGCAGATGGATGATGCAGCAGTAATATTCACACTTAAAGGGGTTGTCCCGCGCCGAAACTGTTTTTTTTTTTATTCAATAGGCCCCCCGTTCGATGCGAGACAAACCCAAAGGATGGGTTAAAAAAAAAAAAAAGTTTATTACTTACCCGAATCCCCGCGCTGCGGCGACTTCTTTCTTCCTTTATCAAGATGGCCGCCGGGATCTTCACCCACGATGCACCGCGGGTCTTCCCCCATGGTGCACCGTGGGCTCTGTGCGGTCCATTGCCGATTCCAGCCTCCTGATTGGCTGGAATCGGCACACGTGACGGGGCGGAGCTACGAGGACCAGCTCTCCGGCACGAGCGGCCCCATTCACCAGGGAGAAGACCGCACAGCGCAAGCGCGTCTAAAAATGCCAGAAGACAGCAAATTTAGACGGATCCATGGCGACGGGGACGCTAGCAACGGAACAGGTAAGTGAATAACTTCTGTATGGCTCATAATTAATGCACAATGTACATTACAAAGTGCATTAATATGGCCATACAGAAGTGTATACCCCCCACTTGATTTCACGAGACAACCCCTTTAACTCTGTTTTGAGGTTCACAGACTTTGCAGTATAATCTCTCTCAGCGATTTCAGCTGCACGGTGTTTGGCTACTGCAAGTTGGATCCAGTTAATTCACACACAAAAGAAGAGACATTAGCTACACATTAGTTCAAATGTTTACTGAAGGCTTCTCTAAGGATCACTAGAAACAACACTTCAAGTGCCAAGGAAAAAGTCTTTACATTAAATTCTCTGTTTAATTAGCTTTGTTGATTAATATAGATTATATTTGAGCTTTGCTGCACTTATGTCTAAGGGCTCTGTCAGACGAGCGAATAGCGAAATGTTTAGTTGGGTTTTCGATTCGCATCTGTTAGAACCAATGCTTTCCAATGAAAAAGTCTTATCTGAACTGAAATGCAGGACTAGACAATAAGCCACCGACTTGACCAGAAACCCCTCAGACAGAAAGTATAACTGAAGTCCTCTGTGAGGAGGAGCCGGAATAACATACATGTAGCTGCAGATAAGGGAAGGGGTTAAAAACTAGATCAATTTAATTGGTTGATCCCATTAGGATTTAGCCTCATAAGTCTTAATTTATTTTTTTTTAAAAAAGAATCCCATGCATATCAATGATATACTGTGGGGATAAATGCAAATAAATGTCTGAATTATTGACTCTCGTTACATTCTATCAGCATCAAATGTGTAGATTTCAAGGAAATTTAGACTTTGAAATTTTAAATGCATTTCAGATTATTGTGGGCTTTATGGCCCAAAACCTAATGAGCACGTATGTATTTTTAATAGAGCTTTTGCAATCTCCATATTCCTTCTCCTTCCTATTTAAGAAACAGCAGTTAGAATTAGAATATTTATAAAGGAAGATAAGAGTCCAAAAGACCTTTTTTTATAGACAGTGTATTATGGCTGCAGTTATCAGGGAGGACGTGTTAAAGTGAGACATTTTAGATTATGCCATTCTTTTAGCTGAGGAACGTTCAACAGAAATGTTTAAAATCAATAAGAACGCTGAGATTATACTCACAATTTCATTATACTGTTTCAAACTCTCTTATGAAAAGGTCAATTTAATTGAAAGTCAATTAGCCTACAGGAAATCTGTTTTGTTTTTTTTAAGTATGGAAAGAGTTTTATGTAAAGCAAAGCAAACTCCATGCAGATGTTGCTCTGGACAGCTTTAAACCCATTGGCAAAGTACTACTGTGCTAACCAGTTAGCCACAATGTGTCAGGACTGGCGGTTCGTGAGGCTTCTGTGACCACACCGCCGGCCCTATCACCGGGGATGCAGCGGTGCGGCACAGGGGAGCTCGGGCTCTGGTAACCTCCCCTGCCCAACGTAATACTGCTCGCCCCCAGGTTGCTAAGGACGCAGCAGGTGCTGCCCAGCGCCGCATCCCCATCGCCATGATGACCAAGCGCGCATCCTTGGTCTCCGTCTGTCCAGCAAGGCTGGGGGCGGATTCCCCAGCACCTCGGTGATTGAACTCTGCTGCTGTCAGGCTACCCGCCCCAATCAGCTGCTGGGGCGGGAGTTCTGACAGCATTTAAACGACTCTGTTCCTTCCAGCATTGCCAGTGTTAGTTGGGTCTTCTGCTGCACTCGCGTTCTTTGGGTTTGCCTGTCTCCCTTTTTGACTATTTGCTTTGACCCTGACTCCACCTTCGCCTGCCCCCCTTGTACCGTGTACCTTCCTGTTGCTGACGCGGATTGCCTGACTTGCCTCTGTGTTTGTTTGTCTCAAGTGTCTGTTTGTAGACCCCTTGCCCAACTTACCTAGAGAGTCTAGGGACCGTCGCCCAGTTGTCGCCCTGGGGTTTACCCCCGGGGGGGCAATTGGTGGGGACAGGGGTTACGGGCAGTTTCAGGGACTTCCAGTACCCGGACCCCAGTTCCCTGACACAATGCTTCTTGCTTCCTTTTGTATTATGTTATATCTAAGTTTAAAAAGCTTGTCCTCTTTGGATAATGTCTTTTTTATAGTCAGCAGAGTTGAAATAATCCCGTCAATCTAGTTCTATATTCTTATGTTCTTTGTGTTTTGATGCATATTATGATCTTATTTTCGCCTTTGCAACAGTTGCCGCACACTGATTACTACAGTTCGTTTGTGTTCTGTGTTCTTATTATGTTAATTTATATCCGTTTTTGCTGCATCCCCTGATCTTATTTGTCTAGGCAGCAACTGCCAGGCACCGATTGCCAAAGTTAGGTTTACTTCGCAGCCAATATTGCCAAGTCCTTTTCCATCACACTTTTCCTATCTAGCGTGTTGCATCGGCATGTATTTTCCCTTCTCAAGTGGATAATCTTATGTTTATCTGTTTGTCTTCATTTGCCACTTCTCGGTCCAAGTTTCTAACTAATGCAAATACGGTTTTAACAAATTCTGGTTCTATTCTATTTGAATTACACAGTTTAGGATTTCTGAGAGAAAAAAAAAATGTGATTTTACTCTACAAGCCCTCTACAAAGTCATTATTAAATACATTAAAAAGAATATGGCTGACTTATATAGGTATTAAAATCACCCCTACTCTGAACTTCCTCTACAAATGGAACTACACGTCTTTGTTTGGCACCCTTAAACTAGAAATGAAAAAAATTGAGTCAGCGCTCCCTCTCTTTGGTAGGACGCATAAACTCTATTAAGATGAATGTTCTCCCACGATGTCTCTACCTATTTAGGAGCCTCCCAATTAGCACCCCTCCACTAGAAATGAAAGCTATGCCACAGGCCATCTCGCATATAATGTGGAACAACAAGAGACCTCGGATTAAACAAAATATAATGTTTTACCACAGAAGAATAGGGGGGCTATCTGTACCTAATTTGCAAAAATATTACTAAGCAGCATAGATGGCCCAGATCCTCCTCATTTTTGCAGACCCAGGAACTCCCCATTGGGCAGAGATTGAGGCTTCCCTGGTGTCCCCAGTGGACCTGAGGGCTATCTTTTGAGAAAAAAAGCTAACTTCTCTGTAGGACACCACCTCTCACCCCTCACTTTCCACCTCCTTACAATATGGAAACGTAATAAATTCAACTATTCCTTAAGCTCAGCTCACCCTCCACTGTAACCTGTTATCCCAAACCAAACTTTCCACCCCAGAAAGCTAACAGATAGTTGTATCTGGTGGCGCATCAGGGGACTGGTGTCGCTACACCACTATGTCACCTTGACTAAACTTATGACTACACAGCAAATTACAGAAAAATACTCGGTCCCAGGCCACCTGTGACTGGAGGCTCGCCAGATACACAGCTTCCTGCAATCCATGATCACCAACCACACTCCCAAATATCCAATATGCAGTTTGAGAGACTGTGTGTCAGGTCACTCCTTTAGTCAGGAACGATTTCTCTCCTCTATAATAATATAAATCAACCCTCACATGACGATAACCTCTGTTCATGCGGCGCTGGGAGGAAGACCTGAACATTGCACTTTCCACTCCGAGATAGAACAACTGCTGTGCATTTATTGCCAAGGGAAGCTAGGAGGTGACTTTGGCTGAATCATCTTCTGAGATATTGCAGCGGGCTCACTATGTCCCAACAACGATTCACAGGTTCTCTCCCACCACCTCCCCCAACTGCTTTAGAGGCTGTGAGGCATTGGGTTCCGTTTTGCACACCTGGTGGACATGCCTATTGGCGAGATCTCTATGGAGAAGAGTGGTCAGCCTGGTGTCGAGAGTCCTGGGCAAGACATTCCCTCTCACCCCCTCGGTCTGACTGCTGTTAGACAAGCGGACCGGGTTTAAAAATCAGCAAAACAAACCCTCCCAATTGATCTGTATGGTGGCCAGGATTTATATAGCATCCCAATGGTTGAAGCCCTCCCTTGATCTAAACCCCATCATAGCTAGAATTTCCAAAATGATGATCTGGGAAAAATTGTCCCCAGGAGGGATGACTGCATGGAGGGTTTCCTCAGGACTTGGCAACTATGGTCTGACTAATTAAAAATCCCAAATATGGCGCAACGTCTGACATCATAGAAGGAATTTCCTTGAGACACATCAGACAGTGATAATAATAACACTTGTAATGGAAACGAGATCTACCCCATTACAACTATAATAATGAGTGGAAACCTTTTGTTCTGTTATGTTCCATGTTTATTTGTTCAGAGGAGTGTTTGCTAAAAGCTGTCAGTTATGTGACTGTTATCTCTAAAGATCCCCCTGCGAGGAGTATTATTGAGCCTTTAATTGTATAAAACTATAAAAAACTCAAATAAAAGCTATTGAAACTAAAACAAGGTTGAATACTAACCCTTGTGGAACCCCACCAGTATTGTTAAGTGAATTGAACCTGTAGAAACCGGTTTCAGGTTGAACATTGCTAAAAGTTTTGTTTCGCATGAACCTGAACTGAGCTTTTAGCAAAGTTCTACCCAGTGCAGGATTCTACTGGTTCGAATCGCTCAACGCCAGTCCTTAACACGGGTGTATAAAGGCCCATTTACACGCATGATTATGGCTCACAATTCGTTCAAACGAGTGAAAGTGAGCAATAATCGTTACGTGTAAACATGAAGTCATCATGCACTATTCATTCACTAGTCATTTATTGCTATAGTCGTTAGTTCATTTGCTTGCCATTAGGTTTGAATAGCAGTCATTCAGTCTTTCAAATGACTTGAGGTGTGCGGTGATTGTTTGCCCAGCAAACACAATGACTCCTGTGCAGTAGACAATGGTCTTTTCTTTGCACTAATTAAAAAACTTCCTGACTGGAGATCCCTCGCATATACACACGCCCACTGAGCAAAAACATTTACAGTGTTTACACAGCTAATGAGGAAAATGGTGAGGATTACAAATGATTATCTTTACGGGTAAACGCCCATCATTTGAAAGCAAAATAAGTTGTTGAGTCGTTCATTCATTCAAACAACAATCGTTGCGTGTAAATGAGCCTTAACAATATCTAAGAGTCATAAAAGTCCCATATAACACTCTCAGAATGCTATAAAGAGTTTTAGGACTACTACACAATATTAGATATAAGTTTTAGGGGTTTTGGCAAACTTCCAGTCCGGTTCAAACTAATTCGGACCTAACTGACCTTTTTGCAAAAGTTTGGCAAACTAGTCGAACTTTTCAAAAGTTTGCTCACCACGACCCACTAGTAAGAGTGATGAAATCTGGAAGCATCCTATTAACGACAACCATCTAAAAGTAAGAAATATGCTCTAATGTATGATGGTCGAAAACAAAGGTCTCCATCTATAAACTCAGAGTTCTCTAACAGCCTGTTTGACAATGCTTATTTTGAGTCAGTCTGCATAAGATGAAACATATTTGCTAACTTTCTGAAACTTTTTGTTATTCTGTTTCCAGAACACAATGTTTTCATGAGTAGTAAAATCAGAGCTGATGTAGCGTATGCCTTCCTTGGAAATTGTTCTATACAAGCAAAGTGTGATATTGAAATACTGTTTCTCATAATATCCCTGTAGGAAGGGATGAAGTTATTGGAATTGCATATACCTACTTAAAGTAGCTATAGTAGTTTGTCCGAGACACTCTTTAAGAAATATGTATAAAGTCTGAAAGAAACTTGATTTAAAGTTTATGGATCTAGGACAAACAAAACCGAGCGCGGTGCGTACCGAAAATAATAATCGCTTTTCACTTTGCATTATAAATGGGTTTTTCTTTGCTTTGAAATACTCAGCGTTGGAATTCCTAATTTTATAATGTCTGTATAGTCTTAAATGCCCAAGGGGAGTAATTATCTATACACCTATAAACAGACAGGATTTCTTATACAGTATAATAAACCCAACTTAATTGTTTTCTTCAGTCCATATTTCAAGATTTAATTTCAAGCAGGTAATGATTGTCATATTGTCAATGTCCATAAAGTGTTATATTGTATTAGGATAAAGGCCATAATTATCTGGGCCAAAAACCTTTTTAGGGTTGATTCCCTAATACAATTTGTGGAAAGTTACGGGGGAACAAATCTGGAGGTCATTGGGAAAGGTTAAGCTAATGGGTTCTTGGAAGATAAATCAAGTGATTCCAGAATAATCCTCTTCCTGTATAAAGGAAAGAATCCAAGTGCTGAATGATACATTGTAAGTTACGGTTTACTTAAAGTGATCTGTATGACGATCATTTTAACTTATAAGGTTAGTTTGTGTGGGAATTTGAGTAAAGCATCAAAAATACAATAATCTACAACTTGATTTTCTTTTCTAAAAGAAAATGCAATTACGATGTTACAATGTTTATGCAAAGCCAAACAACTGCTCTAATTTGCACCATATTTGGCACATAGGTAAATTACACATGTTCTTGAATAGTTTTAGACCAGCTTTCAGCTCTCTAGAGCTCACTATTCTAGACATATTCCTAAAAAAATCACAATCTAAATGCAAATATTAAAGTAGCTGGGTTACCGTACGGTCCAGCTTCAATAGAGCCCATCTATTAAAATAACAAAGTGAACTATATCACTGGGACTACAGCAGGACTGCAGCTCTGGATCCTGGTGGTATTGGAGGGTTAAGTATTAGAGATGAGCGAGTATGCTCACTAAGGCACATTACTCGAGCGAGTAGTGCCTTAGCCGAATATCTCCCCGCTCGTCTCTAAAGATTCAGGTGTCGGCGCCGGTGACAGGTGAGTTGCGGCGGGGAGCGGGGGGGGGAGAGGGAGAGAGAGATCTCCCCCCCCCCCCCCCGTTCCTCCCCGCTCTCCCCCACCGCTCCCTGCCCCCTGCCGGCCCCCGAATCTTTAGAGACGAGCGGGGAGATACTCGGCTAAGGCACTACTCGCTCGAGTAATGTGCCTTAGTGAGCATACTCGCTCATCTCTATTAAGTATAGTTCACTTTATTATTTTAATATGCGAGGTCCTATTGAAGAGTGTTTGTCCAGCAACTGAACCATTTTCTTCATTCGCCATGAGCGGACTGTACTTTATTCCGTTTATTATGTTGGCTTCGTATCAGTAGCAACTAGAGATGAGCGAACGTACTCGTCCGAGCTTGATGCTCATTCGATTATTAGCGTGTTCGGGATGCTCGTTACTCGTGACGAGTACCACGCGATGTTCGAGTTACTTTCACTTTCATCTCTGAGACATTAGCGCGCTTTTCTGGCCAATGGAAAGACAGGGAAGGCATTACAACTTCCCCCTGCAACGTTCAAGCCCTATACCACCCCCCTGCAGTGAGTGGCTGGCGAGATCAGGTGTCACCCGAGTATATAAATCGGCCCCTCCCGCGGCTCGCCACAGATGCGTTGTGACATAGCTGAGGGACAGTGCTGCTGATGCTGCTGCTGCTATAGGGAGAGCGTTAGGAGTTATTTTAGGCTTCAAGAACCCAAACGGTCCTTCTTAGGGCCACATCTGACCGTGTGCAGTACTGTTAAGGCTGCTGTGAGCAGTGTTGCACTTTTTTTTTTTTTGTATATCGGGCATGCAGAGCATTGCGTCCTCAGTCTGCAGTAATTTTACATAGTATAGGGCCAGTAGTGGTGAGGCAGGGACAGTGGGAAAGGTGAAAGAGATATACTGTCTATATAGACAGTGGGCTTTTTCAACCAAATTTGGGAAAAATACTATCTTTGGGCTGCCTGTGACCGTCTTGAGTGTACTGTGTCTCTGCTGGGGGTAGTAGTCCTAATTAATACGCAGCTAAGTGTTACAGCAGGCTTGCGCAAAATTCTTTCCTGGCTCTGCGTTGCCCGTTACATCACCGCCGTCATCCCGTCCAGAGGGAAACAGTATACATATATACGCTGCCTACAGTATCTGTCTGCTGTCTCAGCTCAGCCTTTAAAAAAATAGAAGCAAAATACTTAAGGCCTACTAGTGGCCTTTGGAAACTTGACTGCTTCTGCGCTGTGAATTCCACTAGCTCAGTCATACGCACCTACGTCTCACTACAGGCTTGCGCAAAATTCTTTCCTGGCTCTGCTGTGCGTTCCGTAAGCGAAGTCAGCCTCCAACCACAGGCCAATAAGTGGCACATTTAATTACAGCGTTCTGTTTCTGCACTACTGGTAATACACCATGCTGAGGGGTAGGGGTAGGCCTAGAGGACGTGGACGCGGGCGAGGACGCGGAGGCCCAAGTCAGGGTGTGGGCACAGGCCGAGCTCCTGATCCAGGTGTATCGCAACCGACTTCTGCGGGATTAGGAGAGAGGCACGTTTCTGGCGTCCCCGGATTAATCTCACAATTAATGGGTCCACGAGGTAGACCTTTATTAGAAAATGAGCAGTGTGAGCAGGTCCTGTCGTGGATGGCAGAAAGTGCATCCAGCAATCTATCGACCACCCAGAGTTCTACGCCGTCCACTGCTGCAACTCTGAATCCTCTGGCTGCTGCTCCTCCTTCCTCCCAGCCTCCTCACTCCATTACAATGACACATTCTGAGGAGCAGGCTGACTCCTAGGAACTGTTCTCGGGCCCCTGCCCAGAATGGGCAGCAATGGTTCCTATACCACTGGAGGAGTTTGTCGTGACCGATGCCCAACCTTTGGAAAGTTCCCGGGGTCCGGGGGATGAGGCTGGGGACTTCCGGCAACTGTCTCAAGAGCTTTCAGTGGGTGAGGAGGACGACGACAATGAGACACAGTTGTCTATCACTCAGGTAGTAGTAATTGCAGTAAGTCAGAGGGAGGAGCGCACAGAGGATTCGGAGGAAGAGCAGCAGGACGATGAGGTGACTGACCCCACCTGGTTTGCTAAGCCTACTGAGGACAGGTCTTCAGAGGGGGAGGCAAGTGCAGCAGCAGGGCAGGTTGGAAGAGGCAGTGCGGTGGCCAGGGGTAGAGGCAGGACCAGACCGAATAATCCACCAACTGTTTCCCAAAGCGCCCCCTCGCGCCATGCCCCCCTGCAGAGGCCGAGGTGCTCAAAGGTCTGGCAGTTTTTCACTGAGAGTGCAGACGACCGACGAACAGTGGTGTGCAACCTTTGTCGCACCAAGATCAGCCGGGGAGCCACCACCACCAGCCTCACCACCACCAGCATGCGCAGGAATATGATGGCCAAGCACCCCACAAGGCAGGACGAAGGCCGTTCACCGCCTCTGGTTTGCACCACTGCCTCTCCCCCTGTGCCCCAACCTGCCACTGAGATCCAACCCCCCTCCCAGGACACAGACACAACCGTGTCCCGGCCTGCACCCACACCCTCACCTCCGCTGTGCTCGGCCCCATCCACCAATGTCTCTCAGCGCACCGTCCAGACGTCACTAGCGCAAGTGTTTGAGCGCAAGCGTAAGTACGCTGCCACGCGCCCGCACGCTCAAGCGTTAAACGTGCACATAGCCAAATTGATCAGCCTGGAGATGCTGCCGTATAGGGTTGTGGAAACGGAGGCTTTCAAAAACATGATGGCTGCGGCGGCCCCACGCTATTCAGTTCCCAGTCGCCACTACTTTTCCTGATGTGCCGTCCCAGCCCTGCACGACCACGTCTCCCGCAACATTGTACGCGCCCTCACCAACGCGGTTACTGCCAAGGTCCACTTAACAACGGACACGTGGACAAGCACAGGCAGGCAGGGCCACTATATCTCCCTGACGGCGCATTGGGTGAATTTAGTGGAGGCTGGGACCGAGTCAGAGCCTGGGACCGCTCACGTCCTACCCACCCCCAGAATTGCGGGCCCCAGCTCGGTGGTGGTATCTGCGGCGGTGTATGCTTCCTCCACAAAACCACCCTCCTCCTCCTCCTACTCCTACGCAACCTCTGTCTTGCAATCAAGATGTGTCAGCAGCAGCACGTCGCCAGCAGTCGGTGTCGCGCGGCGTGGCAGCACAGCGGTGGGCAAGCGTCAGCAGGCCGTGCTGAAACTACTCAGCTTAGGAGATAAGAGGCACACGGCCCACGAACTGCTGCAGGGCCTGACAGAGCAGACCGACCGCTGGCTTTCGCCGCTGAGTCTCCAACCGGGCATGGTCGTGTGTGACAACAGCCGTAACCTGGTGGCGGCTCTGCAGCTCGGCAGCCTCACGCACGTGCCATGCCTGGCCCACGTCTTTAATTTGGTGGTTCAGTGCTTTCTGAAAAGCTACCCACGCTTGTCAGACCTGCTCGGAAAGGTGCGGCGGCTCAGCGCACCTTTCCGCAAGTCCAACACGGAAGCTGCCACACTGCGCATCCTGCAACATCAGTTTAATCTGCCAGTGCACCGACTGCTGTGTGACGTGCCCGCACGGTGGAACTCTACGCGGCACATGTTGGCCAGGCTCTATGAGCAGCGTAGAGCTATAGTGGAATACCAACTCCAACATGGGCGGCGTAGTGGGAACCCCAGTCTGACTGGGACATGCAGTGTGGGCCGAAGACCACCTGCATTAAACCTGACGTTAGCTCTGCTGAGCAGGGCACTGCAATGGGATATATTTATGTACCGCCGGTGGCTTCCTGGGACCCACCCATGCTGTCGGTCCACACGGAGTTGTAAGTGCATGTGTCCACTTCTAAAGAACCCCAGTCTGACTGCCGCATGCAGTGTGGGCCGAAGCCCACCTGCATTAAACCTGACGTTACCTCAGCTGTGATGGGCACTGCAATGGGATATATTTATGTACCGCCGGTGGCTTCCTGGCACCCACCCATGCTGTGGGTCCACACGGAGTTGTAACTGCATGTGTCCACTTCTAAAGAACCCTAGTCTGACTGGGGCATGCAGTGTGGGCCGAAGACCACCTGCATTAAACCTGACGTTACCTCAGCTGTGATGGGCACTGCAATGGGATTTATTTATGTACAGCCGGTGGGTTCCAGGGAGCCACCCATGCTGTGGGTGCACACGGAATTCCCATTGCGGAGTTGTACCTGCCTGTGACTATTTATAAAAAAACGCGGTCTGACTGGGGCATGCAGACACCTTGACAGAATGAATAGTGTGTGGCACATGGGTTCCCCATTGCTATGCCCACGTTTGCAGCTCCTGATGGAGGTGGCACAGGATTGAATTTCTCATTGCTTCTGTACAGCATTATGGGCTATCGCCCCGCCCTTTTTAAAGAGGGTCGCTGCCTGGCCGTGCCAACCCTCTGCAGTGTGTGCCTGCGGTTCCTCCTCATGGCAGACGCGCTTATAAATAGACATGAGGGTGGTGTGGCATGAGGGCAGCTGAAGGCTGCGCAGGGACACTTTGGTGAGCGCTGTGGACACTGGGTTGTGCGCGGGGGGGGGGGGGGGGGGCAGCATGTAGCCCAGGAGAAGGTAGTGTGGTGCTTAGCTAAGGTATGCATTGCTAATGAGGGTTTTTCAGAAGTAAAAATTGTTGGGAGGGGGGGGGCCCACTCTTGCCGCTATTGTGGCTTAATAGTGGAACCTGTGAACTTGAGATGCAGCCCAACATGTAGCCCCTCGCCTGCCCTATCTGTTGCTGTGTCGTTCCCATCACTTTCTTGAATTGCCCAGATTTTCACAAATGGAAACCTTAGCGAGCATCGGCGATATACAAAAATGCTCGAGTCGCCCATTGACTTCAATGGGGTTCGTTACTCGAAACGAATCCTCGAGCATCGCGAAAATTTCGTCTCGAGTAACGAGCACCCGAGCATTTTGGTCCTTGCTCATCTCTAGTAGCAACCAAAGTTTTTAACCAAACACACAAACAATAGGTAAACTAAATAGACTTGTGCAGAGATAATTCTACTAGTATTGGATATATTCTTAGAGTAGAATGTTGCCGTGAATTAATTGATTTAACAAGTCATTTGCAGTGTATTATAATACACACAATATCTGACCACAGGGAGGAAGTTGCTAAATCAAAAAATGGTTTGTTTTCTTGTTGCCATTTACTTATTAAGTCATTAAGTTAAGTTGTAATGATTTCCATTTTTGGGTCCTACCTTGTGAGCTTAAGCCAGTTACATTGCTAGCACCAGGAACGACTCAGGTATTTTGTCCAGTGGCCCAGACATCCTGATACCAGTAATTGTAACATTCAATTGGACATGCATCCTCTTCCTCTGTGAGTGGCCGATGGAGCCCCAGCTATCTTCTGATTCTAGCAACACTCCTGCCTTGAAAAATTTGCTGAAAATTGAAAGTTGGGTTTGGCACATGACCATAAAATGTCCAAAATTTGGTTACATTATATTTTTGACATGAATTAAGTTATAGTCTCCGGGGTGAGGAGAACCATTGTAGGTTGTTTTATCATTATTTGTGGATAGTAATAGCCAGTGTTGGGATGTGGTCTCCACAGGTTCTGCAAAGATAGCGAATAAAGAAGTGAAAAATGAACTAAGTCCAGGGGCATAGCTTAAGGTTCATAGGCCCGGGTGCAAAGGTTTATCTTGGGGGCCCCCAACGTCTCTTAACCCCTTAATGCAGAGGCGCAACTTGGAACTCCTGCGCCCCAATGCAAAACCTGTAACAGGGCTCCCAACTATAATGCTTTATTCATAGTGCTGGGCTCCCTATATGGAGAAGAGAGGCCTTATGGGCCCCCTAAGGCTCCTGGGCCTGGGTGCAACTGCATCCTCTGCATCCCTCTATAGTTACTCCAGTGACTAAATCATAAAAATGGAATGTGGGCACCAGGACCTCTTGTCACAAGTAGTTACCGGTAGAAGGGTGGCAATGTCTAGCAGCACCTGATAGTAGCATCGTTTTTATCTCTGGCATGGGGTCCCTCCCTCTTTAGGTACTGTATTCTACTATAAAAGAGTAGCAATATCTTACCCATGAGTGTTTTTTTTTCTAATGGTACATAAGCTAGCAGTTTGCTGACAAGCAAATCAATTTGTAACTTAAGCCTTTATAAATGTCATTTTTTGGATGATATAACATCTTTTTCATCAAGGTCAGGAATCTGACCCAGGAAACACATTAATCCAGATGTGATGGGAATGTTCAAAATTGTTATGTTTTTGAAATGTAACTTTAGACCTCATATTACAGTAACTGGTCTGACAGTTCTGCTTCTACTCGCACTGACACCCCTTGATCATATGAGCTGAAGCAACTTCACAGAAATTTAGACAATCAGTCCTGAATATTTTTTTAGTGATATGCATATCATCACCAAACTGGGTAAAGCAAAGCCAGTATAAAATATATCAGATGTTATATGGACTATGAATCAAGGTTTATGAAATTCCTTCAGCTTAGATATAGCATAAAATTGAATGATTGGTAACTGTGGATGGAAATACCCATGCTGCGGAATGTATAAATGAATTGGCCTCCTGCCTTTTCTATTTTGCACAGATAGAGCAGGCGCCCAATGAAGGTTAGGTGCACTAAATCAGCTTAATATGATAAATGATCATTCGGTGCCTTAGGCTGCTTGCGTAGCTCATGGCAGCTTATTGACTATCAGGCTATGCAAATAGTGTAAGCACGCTATGATAACGGCGTAGTATACTGTGCCAGAGACGTTGTCGAACAATACATCTGTATATCCTCTCTATTGTTTCTCAGTACCTGTGTATAGAATACAATATCTGTAATGGAGAACGTATTACTGTTTGGATATGATGTTAGTTTGATGTATTTGTACCCTTAGGGCTGATTCACACAGGAATAAATAAGCCGTGAATAGAAACCCACTTGTCACGTAATTTTCGCTTGCATAGTACGCAGCATGTCCTATTTTGGTGCGTATTACGATCCAAAATAGGCCATGGAGGTGAATGGGCTAGCACAAATACACGGTCAATATGAATGAAGTGTGCATATTCATGCATCAAAACAGTGAGACCTTCTGCATATTTATGGGTTCAGAAAACCCTCAGAATAGCCGAAATACACAGGGAATAGGTACTTTTTGGTCTCTGAACATGCTGCATATTCACGGACCAAAATACGCTTATATAAATTAGACCTTCTTAGGGAATATAATAAATATTTTTGTGTAGTCCTGTAGGAATCTTGGGGGATAATATTTCTCCTTGTGGAGAACACAACAGAGCACCACAAGGCTATAGGGAGTCTTATAGGCCATGCAATGCTACCTGGGAAAATGCCATGCAAATGAGGGCTGGAATAACGCTCCAGTGCCCCCTTTTGGAATGGTACCTTCCCTATGGGTTAATATCCAACCTTTTAATAGGCCTTGCAATATGATGATGCAAGACGAAAGTGTATAATGGCGCTATATGTGAAGACCTACTGCAAGAATTGTAACGCTCTATCAATGAAGCTGCTCACCTGGGTCTACTGTGTGTAATATAGCAATACATGCGCTCCTCATGATGTGGTTGCGGCCTTCTGTGCAGGGACAATTCGCTGAACCCTATGAGACTCATTCCATATGCCAACTGGATAGGGGACACGGAAGAAAAAGTGGTGAACACCATGGGCAAGTAAGTATAGAACTTCTTTATTAGAATGTAGACAGGAATCGATTCGAGTTCCCATCCTAATAAAGAAGATTTGTACTTACCTGCCTGTAGTGCGGACCGGTTCATCTTCTATCTAGTGTGTAATATGATTAAGCAAAACCAGAATATGGATGTACATACTGCTGTTTCTGGGTTATTGCTCTTTATCAGTGTAAAATAGGATTCCGGTTGGCTAGGTGAGAAGCCATCAATGTGACTGATGGTACAGCTATAATACCAATAGGTGGCACTGAGGAAGATTCCATCACTCATTTGCTTTTTTTCAGTGATTCATAGCCTATAAGACTCCCTATGCTCTTATATTGCTCTCTCCTGTGGCGCTCTCTACAAGGAGAAACATTACCCCCAGACTCACATTAATTATCAATCACGTAGCCACCTAGAATTCTACTGTGCACCGAGGAGAGGCAATAACACTGAAACGGCTGTATGTGGTCGCAGCATGTGGGCTGTGACACTGTCAAAGAATGACAGCCGCGATGCAGAAGTGAGTCCAGGCTGACATCACGTTAGCCTGGCCCATGTGACTGCGCCATTGGAGCCCATGTATTAACATCAATCTGCTGCTGTGGGGCTTTATTGGTCAGCTGGGAGGTCATTTCCCCAGACGGTCAATCAGCCATTATAATAGTATATTAATTATGGCCCCTCCTATCAGAGGGCATAGCTAATTCCCTTCATTGTGTAGTGCTTATCCAGTTCACGTTCTTTGACTGCCATCGCCATCTCACATAAGTCCCTGCTGTTTTTAATACTCCTTATGTGGTCTGTTCCATCCGCTATTTCTTGGTAACCAAGGTTCTGGACACGGGGCCACACCTTTCAGGCAGGGTTTTTCTCTATTAGCGTGATAGGGTGAGATTTCACTTTCCCCCCTTGTTTTAGTTACATTATATATTGTCTTATTCTCTGAGTTATTACTTGTGTCTATGTCTGTCCTGTTGGACAACTATCACGTCTGATCCTGTCAAGGTGCTTTGGTGTTTGGCTCAGACGTAACATATGTACTGTTCAGCCAACATCACTAGTCATGTTGTAAGGCCTGTTAAAAGGTTGGATATTGAATCATAGGGTAGCTACTAGAGATGAGCGATCACACTCCGTAAGGTCAGTTACTCGAGCAAGCATCGCTCGGGCAGGGGGGCATCGGGGGGTAGCAGGGGGGAGAGAGAAAGAGATCTCTCTCACTCTTCCCCCTGCTCTCCCCCAACTGACCTTACTGAGCGTGCTCGCTCATCTCTAGTAGCTACCATTCCAATAGCTAGTACCGTGTTATTTCCATCAGTTATTTTCATATCCTATAGGAAAGCAAGTTACAATATGGAGAAAACATTGGGACTAGTGATGAGCAAGCATATTTGCTAAGGGCAATTGCTCGAGCGAGCATTGCCCTTAGCGAGTACCTGCCCGCTCGAGACAAAAGGTTCGGGTGACGGCGGCGGGCAGGGAGTTGCGGGGGAGAGCGGGGAGGAACGGAGGGGAGATCTCTCCCCCCCCCCGCTCCTCCCTGCTGACTGCCGCTACTCACCGCTCCCCCGCTCCTGCACCCAAACCTTTTGTCTCCAGCGGGCAGGTACTCGCTAAGGGCAATGCTCGCTCATCTCTAATTGGGACTAAATTGTAAGCACCACTGGCAATGTAACCAGCTGTTTTTGTAAAGCATTTTTAAGTATATTCATTTACTAGAAATCTCGTGCAGTTCTTGAAAAAAATAATTTGTACTTATGTGTAAGTACATTTCTTCTGAAGTCTTTAAGGAGGTTTAATCTGAAACAATAGGAAATACAGTAGTCTCTTTATGAATACTTGATAAGATGCAGAAAATCAATTCTGCTCAATTTACTACATTAAGCCCTGGGGGTTTGCATGAAATACATCTGCACTAGATGCTTAGAATTCAAACAAAATGAAATCAGGAACAGAAGTGCAAAAACAGGTGTTATATGATTAAAATGTGTAATTATTCTACTTAATTAAATGGTGAAACTTTATAGAAAATTATAGACCTGAAATGTGTTTTTGGATAAAAAGGATATTGAGGATAAACTTTACCAAGTAATGCGAAAGAGAACGTCAAAAAGAGAACAAATGAAAGGCACACAAGCTGCCTCCTCTATACCGGAGCTTGGGTTTATCTCTTCCTCTTGACTCTCCTTGTTACCTGCACCAGTGAATAAACCTCTCGTCAATCACTTTTTCCTGTCCTTGTTGACCCTACTAGGTATTCAAGTGAAGTTCAGCCAATGAAAGTGGCCGAATGGGATATTATTAAAAAATTTGGCTTTGTAGTCATATGATGCCCTTGCTCACTCAAAATTGTGCCTTTTCAATAAACTAGCATAGTAACATAGTAACATAGTTTGTAAGGCCGAATGAAGACATTGTCCATCTAGTCCAGCCTGTTTAGCCTCCTGTGTTGTTGATCCAGAGGAAGGCAAAAAAATCCAAGAGCAGAAGCCAATTAGCCCTTTTGGGGAAAAAATTCCTTCCTGACTCCCTAATGGCAATCAGACTGCTCCCTGGATCAACCCCGAATAGTTCCTACCTGCCAGTATACGCGGATTAACAATTACCCTTAGATTTATAGCCTATAATATTCCTCCTCTCCAGATAGACATCAAGTCCCTCTTAAACTCCTCTATGGATTTTGCCATCACTACTTCCTCAGGCAGAGAGTTCCACAGTCTAACTGCTCTTACCGTAAAGAACCCTTTTCTATGTTAAGAACCCTATGACCTCAGCAGTAAGCATTTTCAGCAGACATAATGGTATGGTTAGTTGGAGTGATGGAGTTTGGATCTTTCCCATGCTCACACGCTCTTCTGTCTACTAACGGACTTTTAACATGGATGGAATTTTGTTGCATTGTAACACATGGAAAATTTGACACCAAATTCTACGCGGCCCTGCGTGGGTTTTGATGTGGAATTGAAAATGTCCTAATTCTGATAGTAATTGTACATCAAATCCACACACTGCCATGCGGTTTGTGGTAGATTTCCACAATGGCAGCTTAACCTGCGTATTGCAGTGCATCCTGCTGCACAGTTCTGGCTCATGTGAAAGGTCCCTTAGAGAACCTAGGCAACGCAGCAAGTAGAGGTAATGGCAAATTCTCAGCCAGCTAAATACCATTTACCGTTTCATTATAATTTGTGGTATTTTAAAGAAGTACTCTGGATTGTTTTATTTTGGGGAATCCATCACGGTATCACTGACCTCTGCTGGGAACTATCCAGTTCTGTAGCTCTGCCCCTCCGGACTCTGTATTCTGCACTTTTCTTCCTGGTCACATGACAAACATAAGAGAAAAGTTGGTCAAATGGAACCAGATGACTATTTTATTTGTATGAGGGCCTCTTGGGCATGTTGGATTTTACATGCCTGATCCTTCAGTTGCCCCAAGAGATAAGCCGCCACCAGAGGTGTCTAGCAGTCTCCCCACTAGTAACACATGCAAGCTCTGCCGAGTGAACCGTATATGAGTATGGAGAGTCAGGAGAAATAGTTGTTAGCCTAACCAGCTTTCAGGCAACAGCAATTAAAGGTGTGTGGTCATCCTGAAACTGGCCTTGTGGTGTAGCAAATTTTGTTATGTTTGGTTTTGGCTGTTCTAATATACTGCTTGTACCTTTAAGCAGTGTCACAAATACTGGTGATCATTTGCTCAAATTTATTTTCCTTAATTTTTCATTTGGAAGAGGTTAGACAATGTAAAATCATTCTGTATATTATTTTTCAGAAAAGCTAATTCATGATGATGACTAGAGATGAGCGAGTATACTCGCTAAAGGCAATTGCTCGAGCGAGCATTGCCTTTAGCGAGTACCTGCCCGCTCGAGACTGAAGGTTCGGGTGCCGGCGGCGGGCAGGGAGCTGCGGGGGAGAGTGGGGAGGAACAGAGGGGAGATCTCTCTCTCTCCCTCTCCCTCCCCTCCCCCCCCCCCCCCGCTCCCTCCTGCTGACAGCCGCTACTCACCGCTCCCCCGCTGCCGGCACCCGAACCTGCAGTCTCGAGCGGGCAGGTACTCGCTAAAGGCAATGCTCGCTCGAGCAATTGCCTTTAGCGAGTATACTCGCTCATCTCTAATGATGACCATACTTACAAGTTATCATTCTAAGCAAATAATTATTGGTATGCTTATAAATACACTATAACACTATGATTAGATGCCGATTGTATTAAGTTTATGCTGCCTTATATTGACGGATGGAGGCCATTGTTGTTTGGGTCAATAGAGATAGAATCACATAATTGACTTTACAATACAAATGTAATGATAATTATACTCTTTGTGTTTTGCAGAATGCTTGACCAGAGAATGAAGTGGACACTGCAGGCACTTTTGTCCTTCTGGGTCAAAAATCAATTATCATCTAATTATCAACACAGCAATAAGACTTGGAACATTATGGAAAATCCAATTCTTTGTTTCGTCATCAGGGAACAATGCTTAGCATCGCTGCCCGCATGTCATGATCAGAGATTAAATGTTTTTCTAGAGCACAATCCAAAATAGCTATATTCAGATGATGAGTACTGTTAGCGGCACAGGGATGTTAATCAGCCTGACAACAGTATCCGTTACGCTAGATATCAGTATACACAATGGACTGATGGCCTGGCATAGCAATGTCACTTTAAATCAGAGTATGCCCACATTGCATCCCACCAATGCATCTGAAGAGGACGGACCATCCTATCCATCATTCGAGAAGAACTGGTCTGCCCTGTTGACATTGATCATCATTATATTAACAATAGGAGGAAATATTCTTGTCATTATGGCTGTCTCTTTGGAAAAGAAACTTCAGAATGCGACCAACTTCTTCCTCATGTCTCTGGCTGTGGCAGATATGCTGGTGGGAATTTTAGTCATGCCCGTTTCCCTTATAACCATTCTGTATGGTAAGTAACCATTCGATGTTTCTTTCCACGAAATGTAATATTGTAAAGTCTTGTTTACATCAGAGCTTCGTTAGATGATCGCGATGCGTCACATTAATCGGTATTGTTTCTCTACGGTAGAACATGATGTTCTACAATCAGTAGAGCTGATGCACGGAGGTTAAGTGATTGGTAAAGGCTTCTCAAGTAAACCCAATCACAAGGAACCTCGCTGGCAGAGATTTTCCTTCTCGGCAGGAACCATCTGAGTTTCGTTGAGTATCCAAGTTTCAGATTTACAGTTTGATGCTATTTGACAAGCTGTAGAATAAGGAGTGGAATAATATATATTCTAGATAGAGGAATGTAAGACGATACAAGCGGTATTAATAACTTACCTTTAGGGTTAGTAAGTTACACACATACATTCTTAGTAAGGAAATGACTCTATTTACAGCATACCAATATGATCTTTTCATACGGTATGCACATTCGATTTCTTATTTACTATTCATAAAAGAGCTACAGATGGCAAAAATGATTAACGCCTTTAAGGTGCATTCAGACGACCGTATATTGGCCAGGTTTTCACGCCCAGCCGATATACGGCGTCTCTCTCTGCAGGGGGAGGAGGCTGGAAGAGCCGGGAGCAGTGCCCTGAGCTCCCGCCCCCTCTCTGACTCCTCTCCACCCCCTCTCCACCCCTCTGCATTATTTGCAATGAGAGGAGGAGGGACAGGGGGCGGGACTAAGTTCTGGGAATTAGCTCCGCCCCCATCCCACCTCTCTTCATTGAAAATAGTGGAGGGGTGGAGAGGAGGCGGAGAGGGGGCGGGAGCTCAGAGCACTGCTCCCGGCTCTTCCAGCACCCTCACCCTGCAGAGAGAGACGCCATAGATCGGCTGGGCGTGAAAACCCGGCCGATATACGGTCGTCTGAATGCACCCTTAAGGACATGGCCTATTTTGGCGTTGAGGACCCAACAATTTTTTGTGGATTTTCATTTTCACTTTTCAAAAGCCATAACTTTTTTAGTTTTCTGTCTACATGGCCGTACGGGGGATGGATTTTGCATGGCGAACTATATTTTTTATTGGTGCCAATTTTGGGTGCAGATAAAGTATTGTAAAACTTTTATTATTTTTTTTAGAGCAGGGAGAGAAACTACATCAATTCTGCCATTGTTTTTTAATTTTTTTTTTACAGCATTAATGATACAATACACTTTTTCTGCGGGTCGGTACGATTACAACGATACGAAAAACATTATAATTTTTTAAGGTTTTTCTACTTTTGAACAACAAAAACCTTTTTTTTAAAAAAAAAAATATATATATATATATAACTCTTGCATTGTTGCATTCAAAGTCACATAACTTTTTTATTTTTCTATGGACGGAGATTTGTGAGGGCTTGCTTTGTGCATCATGAGCTGTAGTTTATATTTGCACCATTTTGGGGTACATATGGCTTTTTTGATCGCTTTTATTGCAGTTTTTGAGAGATAAAAATGAATAAAATAAGCACTTTGCCTCCGTCCTTTGTTTGCTGCGCAGGATAATTAGTTTGCTCAATTTATAGTAAAGGGCATTACGGACATGATGATGCCAAATATGTGGGGTTTTTCTTACATTTTTAATTTATTTCATACAAATAGGGGAAAACGAGCAAACAAGTTTTTTACATTTTTTTATTAGGTTTCTACACATTTTTTGTCCCCGATGGGGCCCTGATCCATAGCAGCTATGATCACTACTATAAGGCATTGCAGGACTTCAGTACTGCCCCGTATGGCCCTCTCCCCTTGTCTCTCTTGCACATGTGCAGTGAATTGAGGTGAACACACCTTGACTTCACAAGTGCATCGCAAGACAGATAAGGACAGAGGTCGGCACAGAGCATGCACAGGATTTTACCCCTCACACTGCCATGAGGAGCTAGGGGAAGTGACAATCTAGGGAAATCAGTGTTGCTAGAGCCATGACACAGTGACTCGGGGAGCTTGCAGCATTGCCCAGATGACTCAAAATGGGTGATTAGAAAACTGGGTGCAAAAATATAAAAATAAGATTTTAGACTTACACTTGATCATTTGATTTAGGCTGTGGTCTATATTCAGGATAAGCCATCAATGTTTGAACAGCAGAGATCCTGCAGCGGGAACCTCTGCTGGTAATCAGGGGACCATTTGTATCTATTGTAGGCACATATATGTAACTTCAGGGGATTGAGACTGAGCTGCTGTATTAGGCATAGCAGCATGGATTAGCATAGCAGCATGGATTAGCATAGCAGCATGGATTCGCCTTTAGTTGGATGATCATAAGAGTCTTCATGTTTATTAATTGATTATAAGGGTATTAGGTAGCGAGATATTAGAGTTGCTACAATAAAACCCCGACTTCCACATGTGATACAACTGTTCTTATTCTAGGCCTTCCAGCCTCTTAGTAAATGCAGAATTCCCCATTTACCATGATTATCATTAAAATGTCATGTCTTTAATGGCCTTCAGACATATTTAGCAGTTACAATGCTCTTTCTATGTATGCTGGTAGTGAAAGCAACTGTTTTCTCAAAAGACAAATCTATTTTGGTCTCGTGATCATCCGATTGCCATTGATCTTCACAAGGGCAAGTGCAGCTAGCCACGTACTGTCCCTACATCGGTCAGCTGCAGAGGAAACATTGTATGCTGGCCATTCAAATGCACAGTCTACCACGGCTGGCTGACCGGATTGATAGTCAATCTTTATTACCAAGTTTTCCCCAAAGTAAGACTTACTCCTAAAATAAGTCCTACCATGATTTTTAGGGGGGGGGGGGGGGTTGGGGGAAGACCTTGAAATATAAGCCCTATCCGGAAAATAAACCCTACCTACGCTATGTGAAAAAAAGCAATATTTACCTAGCAGGTGCTGTCCGGGTCCCTACCACTGGTCTCCACAGTTTTGGGAAAGCTTGCTTGCAGTTCTGAGCACCAACAAAACATTGCTTGCTGGTAACAGAGTTTATAGACCCTACCCTGATTTGTTCTCGAGCACCGTGGCTCAGCTAATCACTGTAGCCCTCGATGAACTAATCACAGCCATTCATTGAATGACTGTGATTGGTTCATCAAGTGCTGGCTCTGATTGGCGCTCAAGAACTAATCAGAGCAATTGCTTGCTTGAGGCAGGGTTTATGAACCCCATTACCAGCAAGCAATGTTCTGCCAGTGCTCAGAACTGCAAACAAAGCTGCCCGGAACTGCGGAGACCAGTGGGAGGGACCCAAGCGACGCATGCTAGGTAAGTATAAGACATCCTCTGAAAATAAGACAGGGTCTTGTTTTCAGGGAAACACGGTAGCTTCTCTGCACTCTAATAAAGGAGATTCTGAACAGGGAATGGCCTGATGAGACAATCCTTTAAGATCTCATACAAAAACCTTACATATGAGGATATGTACCATTTTAAAGTCCATTTCATTGGTTGTGGGTAATAAATAGAGATGAGCGAGCGTACTCGGATAAGCACTACTCGCTCGAGTAATGTGCTTTATCCGAGTATCGCTGTGCTCGTCCCTGAAGATTCGGGTGCCGCTGCGGCTGACAGGTGAGTCGCAGCGGGGAGCAGGGGAGAGCGGGCGGGAGAGAGGGAGAGAAAGATCTTACCTCCGTTCCTCCCCGCTCTCCCCTGCAGCTCCCCGCTCCGTGCCGGCACCCGAATCTTCAGGGACGAGCACAGCGATACTCGGATAAAGCAAATTACTCGAGCGAGTAGTGCTTTTCCGAGTACGCTCGCTCATCTCTAGTAATTAACAGTTCTTGGATTCATTGACATCATTTTAAAAAACTTGATACGTCTAAACTCCTTAAATGAATTTCTGTGATAAGATGCTACAAAGTAATTAACTATCAATAGTAGATTTCCTGATTATTCAGAATGATTGCATCCGTGTCCATTCAGATGTCCTTCATTTAATCCTGGGGTAGTTTTGCACACACAGATAATCCTCCTCTGTTAAAATGTATTTAGACTTCTTTATTTTTGGAATGAGTAGATTGATTCTATATTAAAGTATAGGAACAGGTTCTCTATTTTGCTTTGGTCATTTTGATATACAGCTTGTTTAGTCTCTGAGCATATGGCGGCTATAGTAACAACTTGGTGTGGGCGGTTGTTTTATTTATTTTTACATATTTGAATTTCATTCAGTATTTTGTTATTATTTTAGTATGTATCTTTTTTACCCCTGATGTCATATTAGTCCTCTGAGTGACATTCACAATTAATTTTTTCCCTTATTCAATAATTTTACACTGCAACATCAATAGACGCCCAGGAACAGAGAAAAACAAAGCCCTAAAGTTAGTCTGGGAGTCTGCTAAGACCCAACAGCTCTGCCATGCCATGCCAGGGGGCGCCAGATCCAATAGAGGAAACCAGCACTGAGGCTTTCTCTGTTCACTACATAGCCCTCATTCAATGCTATATAGGCTAGAAAAGAGATGACAAAAGCAGTTCTGAACTACCTTGCTCTTCTCAGGTTCCCCGACTGTCTGACAGCCAATCCCCCAAAACTGCTCCTGCTCAATTACAGAAGCTGGAGCTTTAAACCTGCACCGTACATTTACAATGGCATGGGTTTAACTCCTTCATGCCCCAGGGCATATAGTTATGTCCTGGGTGCATGAAATTTGTATGGAGTAGGATCGGTAGCAAATCCCACTCCATATACGGCGGGTGCCAGCAGTCTTTGACAGCTGACACCCGCCTGTATCGGACGATATCCGCATTCATGCTTATTCAGGCTGTTAACTCATTAAATGCCACTGTTAGTTTATGCCCTCATCAGTGTTTAGGGGTCTAGAATGTCCCCATCCCCATGATGAGCAGGTGAGGTTGCATTTTGTTTCCATGGTAGCCAGGGGCCTTTTGAAAGCCATCAGGGGTGCCGCAACTGATTGCACCTGTGGCATGGCTTGATAGACTGTCTGTCAGAATGTGGCATACTATGGTATTGCATTATAGTGTATGAGTGATCAAACCATCGCAAGTTCAAGCCCCCTATGGAGACTAACAATTGTTAAAATTAGTAAAAAAAAAATGTGATAATGAGAAAAAAATTAAAGGTAATAGGAGTTAAAAAAACTTTTCTTATATTTATAAAAAAATCGAAACAAAAACATATTTGGTATCACTGTGTCCAATTTATCAAAGTAATGCATTATTTATCTTGCACAGCAAAAGTCAGAGAAAAATATACAATTTAGAATTTTTAAAATTGCATTTTTTTACTCACTGCATTTCCAAGAAAAAATGTAATAAAAGCAATCAAAAAGTCATATGAATTCCCACACAGTACCCATGGAAACTAAAGGATGTCCTGCAAAAAACGAGCCCCCACACAAGTATATTGATGATAAAATCAAAAAGTTATCATTGCTGTGGTATGGATAATAAATATACAATAAAGTTATCAAGTCATTCATGCCACAGTGTGTATGCCGTAAAAACAAGAACCCCTCCAGGATGGCGGAATTGGATTTTTTTTTCCAATTCACTCTACTTAGAAATTTTTAAAGATTTCTCAGTACATTGTAAGGTGCATTAAATAGTATCATTGAAAAATACAACATATTCAGCAAAAAAAACACGCCTTCAGACAATTACATCGGTGGAAAAATAAAATAGGTATGACTTTTTGAAAGTTGGAAGAAAAAAACAAAAATGAAAAAAAAGGGGGAGTGTCCTTAAGGAGTTAAAGCCCAGGACCAAGCATTGTAGAGGTATGGCACTTGGTTTTAATTAGGGTAATGATGCGTAGATGAGCAGATTATGACTGGTATGGAAATGACCAATCATTACTGCAATCTTTCATCCCCATGCAGAATGCATTAGTTTGCGTTCATTTACAAAGGGAGGTGTGCTGTGAACTACTTAACTAATTGTATGCGTCCATAACAGACGGGATCAGCTGATGAAGAAGTGTTTGCTCGTCGGTCAGTTGATTGTGCATATAATCATAGAGATCAATGATCGTGAAAACAAACATTTGTGCCCGATTATCGACCCATGTGAAAGGCCCTTCAGTCATGAGACATTCTTTCTTGTTGAGTACATTTCCAGTATGCTATGTACAAGATTTGCAATGGCTTCCATTTTGGGACTGTCACTTGATACAATTGTGCAATTACCTAATGTTTAAAATTTACCTTAATTGTTCCATAAATGTTTTATTTTTTATTAAAATCAAAATTTTAATTGATTCGATCTGCCTTAGTTTTAGTGGGAGCTCATCTATCACTTCAGAAATGTTCCTACAAGGTTATTGTCATTTAATAACAAGAGCTTTTAAGAATACAGGAGTTCTTTTGAAGTAATTAAGGATGACAAGGTGGGCAAACCACCACACAAAGGCTTGTAGGATGATTCTACCTGTCATCTATTTACTTGCAAGAAAATCATTTATTAGCTGAGCCCTGAGGTGGCTGTTCATTCTTCACCAGTGAGCCAGATTAATGCAGTGCTAAGTTACTTTACTTCCTTAACAAAGCAGACAATGCACATTCATAATGATGTAGTATAGTGACTGGAATCATTGTAATTAAAAATCTTTAAAGAGAACCTATTAGGAGAAAATAGGCATATAACCGACCGACGGTGTAAATCAGCTTAGCAGCAGGATAATGTACACCTTTTAAGCAGAACTGAGTTATTTGCCAAAAAGTCAAACTCTTACTTTTATTGCAGCATGCCCATTATGCAAATGAACTGTCTCGAGTCTAAAGGCCGATTTACACGCAAAGATAATCTTTCAAACAATTGAAAGACTGACAGTCGTAGTGATCATTTTGCATAAAGTGCTAATGAACACTAATGTCTATTAGCCCCTTATTAGCTTAATTTGCATGTAAATGAGCTGCTGTCTGGATTTTGCAATCAGCTCCTTTGTTCTTGCATGGGTTGACAGCTGAATACAATGTAATCAGCTGCTCCCATGGAGAACACAGCGAGCAGTCTGTGTTATCTACTCTGCAGCTGAACTATGGATTTTAAGCTCACCTTAAAATCATCATTCAGCTGAAGAGTGAACGATAGTAGCATTTACACACAACGATTATCACTCATATGCCATTGTTTGAACGAATTTTGAGCGATAATTGTTGTGTGTAAATGGGGCCTAAGAGGCGGCACTATTACAGCGTTGAGTAAAGACATCACTGGTAAAACGTGGCCTCTTCAGCCTCCCAACACCACCCTGTTTCCTTCCGACATCAATGCTCACAGCTGCACACATGCTGTACGTCTCTGCTGTCTCATCTATCAAACCAGGTTTTATGCCTATTTTCTGCTGACAGGTTCCCTTTTAAGGAATAACCCAGGCAAAACATACACACTGCATTATGCCTAGTGCAGGTCTTGAGGATTCAGATCATGACTTGATTGATACTGCATTTATGCTCTATTGGAGCCAACCAGCCATATATCAATATTAGATTGCACTAATTTACGAAATCACTGGTTGCTATTTTAATCTGTGACATAGAGGAGTGCCCCACCAAACAAATGAGTGCAATCTTAGTGCAACAGTTTTTCAGTTCTCCAAATTTTTTTCTACTGTGATATGAATAGAGTCTACTATCAAGTGCCATGAGGTGCTTTTACATGAAACCATTATCATTCGCCCGATGAATGAACAACCAATGTCACAGTTACCTCATTCACTCGGGAAGTTAGTTTAGACAGTGAATAAGAATGACTGAACGATCGGTGTTTTAACCGAATGATTAGCAAACGAGCCAACAATGATTTTCATGATTGCATGAAATGAACGATGAATAGAGATGAGGGAACGTACTCGGTAAGGCCGATTTCGCAATTGAGCACTGCAATTTTCGAGTACTTCACTACTCGGGTGAAAAGTACTCGGGGGCACTGTGGGTGAGCGGGGGGTTGCAGAGGGGAGAGGAAGAGAGAGAGAGCTCCCACCTGTTCCGTGCTGCTACCCCCCGCTCCACCACGCCACGCCCCGCCCCACAGCGCCCCCGAGTACTTTTCACCCGAGTAGTGAAGTACTCGAAAATCGCGGTGCTCGATTGTGAAATCGGCCTTACCGAGTACATTCGCTCATCTCTAACGATGAACAATAATCAAAGAATTATCGTTCAATCATTGCCCAGTTTACACTAAACGATTATTCTTCATTTTCGCTCATCTAAATGAATATTGAACGATATTGTTCCATATAAAAAAGACTTAATTTTGCCGATCCCCTTACAGATCCAGCAAAGACTGATTTTAGCAGGCAAGTGAGCAAGTTTGTCTAACCCCAGGTTTCTGAATTTATACACTCTCATGAGACCCCACCCTTACCTTCAAAAGTAACCTTAAAAGAACTGCTTATTCAGAAAAGCCTACAACCTACAGTAAGTGCTCAGTCAGAGGTGCGGGTTTTTTTTGCCCACCTATGTGTGAAAAAAAGTGTTCCACGCATGTTCAAAAGGCGTATGACTGAAGCTCCATGCCCATTGCTTTCAATGGGGCCTGTGCTACTGCAACCTCAGTGAAAGCAATGGGATGCAGGAAACCCCCACAGTGATTTTCGAGGAAGGGCTTGAGATATAAGCCCTTATCTGAAAATCATCCCTACCTGCTGTAAAGAAAAAATCTATATATATACACATCACCTCTCCACCACTGTTGGTGCTCCAGGGCTTCTTTTTGCTGGCTCCCTGGCATTGTTCTGAAGCACTTTCTCCTGGCCAGGAATTTAAAAATCCCTGCCCCCTCAAGGTGCTGGGTCTGATTGGCTGAGCGCTCAGCCAATCACAGACAGTGCTTAGCCATTCAATGAATGACAGCTTAGCACTGCCTGTGATTTGCCACAGCACTCAGCCAATCAGAGGCAGCACTCAGCCATTTATTTAATTTTCATTGAAATGGGTTTTCTGGCTAAATACTATTGATGACCCATCCTCGGGATAGGTCATTAATAGTTGATTACAGGGGATCCACTTCCCTGTATCCCTGGTGATCAGTTGATTCTCTGGCCCCCTGTCAGTGCATGAGAACTGGATGTCATCATTAGGGGTATAGCAGGAAATCTCAAAAGAAGTTTCACTCCCATTGAAATCAATGGGAGCAAAGCTGCCTATTACATTTCTAGCTCCACATTCGGATCAGAGCAGGAAGTCTCAGAAGCAGCTTTGCTCTCATTGATTTCAATGGGAATGAAGCCGCATCTGAGCTTACCTGCTCTGACCCCTATGATGACACCGGCCCAATGCATTGACAGTGGGCCGGACAATCAGCTGATTGACAGGAATCCCAAGCAGCACTTTCATGGTAATCAACTATTCATGTTTTACCCTGAGGATAGGTCATCAATACTATTGCCCAGAAAACCCCTTTAACTTTGTTGCATACATTTATGCAATTAAAATTAATATGTTGTCAAAAATATTTTAATTTACATTTTCTAAAGGTCTGGGCTATATGCCTAATCAATGGCTTTACATCTCACTAAAAAATTAGATCCTAAGTATAGTCATCACAAAGATTTATAAGACACATGTGCTAGGAAGGAAAGAGCTAATAATTACTGAAGTGAAGCTCTTGCCAACCCATACTCTTCATTCAGCCTAGGATGACTAAAACTTGGCGGCATTTTTACTCCGTCTTCAAAAATTGTTATGACATTTCCAGAATTTACTGATTTAATTAGAGGATTTGAATGCAAAGTAATCCTTAACATGTTCCTATGCAAGAATGTTAAGGCACACATAAGTATGCCTCTTAAAGGACAAACAAAAAAAATTGTATACACTTGCAAGACAAAGTCAGTCAACCCTTTCAAATTGCCTGAATTTCTGCATTGATTACTAATAAAATGTGGTCTGATTGTCATGTAGGTGAAAACAAATGCCAAAGGCATTAACCCCGGTGCCAAGGTCCCTGAAATATAACTTTTTATTAAATATAAATTTAAATTAATTTGCTAAATATTAAACCCCTAGATTGCAGGTTGCCTGAAATATATAACAGTCATTAGGTAAATCACCTGTATGAGCGTAAAGATTTGCCCTATTTCCCAGGGACATGAGTGGAAGACCCAAAGTCCTCCATCAGTTTAGGAAGCTGCTTGAAATGTATGATCACAATCAAGGACAAAGTATCACATATAAGACAAAGGGGATACATTATCAGGTGATACACCCAAATGCAGGGGAAAAATTGCCTTAGGCTCCCTATGAACCGAGCGGAAGGGGAATCATTAATCAAGCAGTCATGGCAGAGTGCAAAATGCAGCCAAACAAACTGTGCTAAAACCACAGCAGTTAGCCTCCCAATATTTTCACCAGCCCCTAGGCGTCCTCAGGGGATATCAAGGGAATTCAAATTTATATCTAATAAAAGTTACATTTAAGGGTTAATGCTTTTGCCATTTGTTTTCGCTTTAAGTTAGATAACAATCTGACAAAAATTTATTATAAATCAATGCACAAATCCAGGTAATTACAAAGGGTTCACTTAGGGCACCTTCAGACGATCGTATATCGGCCGGGTGCCGATATACGGCGTCCCTCTCTGCAGGAGGAGGAGGCTGGAAGAGCCAGAAGCAGTGCACTGAGCTCCCGCCCCCTCTCCGCCCCTCAACACTATTTGCAATTGGAGGTGGTGAACCTAGGTCCTGGACCTTAGCTCCGTCCCCGTCCCGCCCCTCCCATATATACGGTTGTCTGAAGGCATCCTTAGTCTGTTCTTACAACTGTATTTAAAAATTAAAAAAGAAAAAAAACTTTAAAAAAAAGAAAACTTTTTTTTCAATAAAATGCCTTTTATTGATTAGTAACTATTTAAAATAAACTCACACTCACATATTTGGTAGATCTATAACCATAACAACGTCTACTCTACTATAGAATACTTTGATAGAGTGAAAAATAGAAAAAGGAAAGAACAGTATTAAAGGCTCCCAAAATGACACTTAGGGCTCCCACCCACTGGCGATATTTTCTCCACTGCGATGCGATTCTAAACTTAAAGTCTCGCATCGCAGTGTGAGAAAAAAAATCGGCATGACGCCGGGATATCGACATATCGCCAGTCTTTTCAATGGGGCCAGCGGCAGCAGCGCTAGCCCCATTAAAAGGACATGGAGAATGCCGGGGACTTCTGCCACAGCTGGGACTGCGGGGTGAAGGAATCCTCTGCCACAGCTGTCACAGCTGTCACAGCTGTGGCAGAAGTCCGCGGCATTCTATTCTGTTGCTTTCAATGGGATCGGCACTGCTGCGGTCCCCACGGGGATGAAGGAAACTCCTGCCACAGCTGTCACAGCTGTGGCAGAAGTCCGCGGCATTCTCCCTATGCTTTCAATGGGGCTAGCGCTGCTGTGGCTAGCCCCATTGAAACCATTTGCGATATGCCGGTTCTATACCGGCCTCTTTCTTGCGCTGCGATGCGCGATTTTTCTCGTGCTCTCGCAGCGCAAGAAAGAAAATATCGCCAGTGGGTGGGAGCCCTTATAAAGATTAAACAACGTATACATCTACAGCACCACAGAATATACAGTTCAAAAATATTAAACGGATCACAGCACACTTTTCACCTTGTGGTATAAAAGGGAAGACAGTCCTCATCACCAGTGCACGCTCAATTCAGGGTCCTGGATCCTAGACCTTCGTTTAAATAGCATAAAGGTTTGAGAGAGCAGCACTCCAGGGATTTTCAATGAAGTAAAAATCTTTATTGCCCCAAAGAAACAACGTTTCAACTCTCTGCTGAGAGTCTTTGTCAAGTCCTAATACATACATGTACACGCCCACTTTAAATACCCCCCATGACTCCACCTTCACCAATCACAGTTCCCTTTACACAATACATTTAAAAGCAAACCATTCACATTGGGTGTATACAATTCCTACCCCTGGTGCAGAATAATTAACCACGATGAAGGTGTGGGTGTCATGCTGGGCGTCTCGTTCTCCATTGCCGGTCTGGTCGCAGCCCTTTCACGTCAGCGCTCCCGCCAGGGATCTCGCGAGATGACCACGGGATTCCCCACCGAGACGTCACAGACAGCTGTTAGAACTCTCCGGCTAGAGATCTCGCGAGACTACCGCGGGATTCCTCTGCGTAATCACCCAGTCAGCTGTTCAGAGTGAAACACATCCAACACGGAGCCCGCTGCGGTCATCCCCTGCATTGCTCCAATAGATTACCAAAGACACACATATTGTCGGCATCATGCTCTATGCGCATGCGCATCCAACTTATTCGTGGTATAAGCGCACATCGCTACTGGAGCCCAATCGCATCGCATATCAGGCTCACTCTGCACAAATATAACCGCTGCCAAAGCCTATTAGTGGACATTACCACATGCCTCCAATCCAAAGGTGACATGAATCTACTGTAACAAGAGCACATCGCAAGTCTGACATAAATAAATAATATGATCAGCTCCCCATATAAAAATACCAATGCAGCTATTACAACTGTCGATCGTTTCTGACAGCTGAGATAACACAAGTATGACCAATCCAAAGAAGCATGACACCACACCATTACTCCAACTGCTCAATAATTTATTTTATTCGTTTAGTCAATTGATCTTTTATGATGCACGGGATAGGTAGACTGTAACACCCAATGTGATCTGAAAGAAACAAACACATAACATAATCAGTGAAATGTTGTGATTAAAAATAAAAATGCAAGTACGAAACAAAAAGCACCCAAAATTATCACAATGCCCATTAATCAAGATATAATAGTGGATTGTAATCCACATTTAATCCATTGGGGGTCAGGGAATCCAATCTATAAATCCATTTAGCCTCCAGCAGTTTTAATTTCTGTTCCCTATTACCTCCCCTAATATCCTTGTCCACCGAGTCTATTACCATGAAACGGAATTGGCTGATGGTGTGGTTGTGATCATCAAAGTGTCGGGGAATAGGAAGGTCCAATTTGTTTGTCCTGATATTGCTTTTATGTTTTGACATGCGCTTGCGAACCTCCGTGGTGGTTTGCCCCACATACTGAAGGCCGCAAGGGCAGCAGATCAGATACACGACGAAAGCCGACCAGCAACTGTACCATCCACGTACGCGGTACCTCTTTCCAGATCTGGGGTGCACAAAACTGTCCCCCTTCACCATGTTGTGACAAGACGCACAACCCAGGCACGGAAAGTTGCCCCTCTTAACCGGTGCCAATGTCCTTTGTATGGGACCGGAAACAGGAGCAACAGATGTGCGGACTAAACAGTCCCTCAGATTCCGTGCCCGTTTGTATGCCATCATGGGTGGACATGAGAACTCCACAATTTCAGGGTGGCAATTAGCAAGAACATGCCAGTGTTTTCTCAACACATGTTGAATTTCCTTACTATGTGTCCCAAAAGTGGACACAAATGGAATCCGTTTCATTACCTCCTTGGTCCTGATCGACGGGCTAAGGATAGACGCTCGTTCAATCTGTCTAACCCTGCGTGTCTGTTCATCCAACAACTTATGGGGGTAACCCCTAGAGACGAATTTATTGTACACCAACTCCAACCTTTCATCAAAGAATTCATCGCTGACCACCCGCCGGACCCTGAGCATCTGGCTCCAGGGTAAGGACTTAATCATGGCCGGCGGGTGGCAGCTGGAGTAATGTAATAAATTATTCCGATCCGTTGGTTTGATGTACAAATCCGTCTTCAAGTGGGTCCCCTGTTTCATAATCAGGACATCCAAAAACTGTATGGATGTGTCTGAAGCCACAAGCGTGAATTTTAATTCAGGAAGGAAATCATTCAATTCCCTATGAAAGATGTCCAATTGCTCCCTAGAGCCATTCCATATGAGGAAGATGTCGTCAATGTACCTCCACCATACCTGGGCAAAGGCCCAGGATGGGGAGGTACAGAGACGCATCTCCTCCATATGCCGCATGTAGATGTTGGCATACGATGGGGCCATATTGGACCCCATCGCAGTCCCTTGCAATTGCCGATAAAATCGGTTCTGATACAGAAAACAATTATTGGATAAAACCAACGTCAGTAATGTAAGGACGAAGTCCACACACTCCACAGACAAAGTGGATCTGGATAGATAGTATTCCACAGAGGCTATACCAATATCATGTTTAATGATCGTGTATAAAGAAGACACGTCAAAAGACGCCAAAATGGCCTCCTCCCTGATGGTAACAGAAGCCAATTTGCAAAGAAAATCTGAAGTATCCTTGATGTATGATGCAGCCTCCATGGCATACCGTCTGAGAACCTTGTCCAGAAAACGAGAAACATTATTAAATGAGGACCCCCTACCCGAAACGATAGGTCGTCCCGGAGGATGTTGTACATCCTTATGGATCTTGGGTAACGTGTATATTTTAGCCATAATCGGATACTCTGGACACAAAAAAGCAAACAGTTGTTGATCTATTAAGCCCTGATTTTTAGCCCGATCTAGAACCAATCTCAATCCCTGCCGGGCTTCATTGGTTGGATCTGATGGCAATATCTCATACACCGCAGAATCAGATAATTGTGTCTCCAGCTCTTGGTGGTAATAATGGGTATCCATGATAACAATAGCTCCTCCTTTATCCGCAGGGCGGATGGTTACCAAATCATCTTTACTGAGTGACCTGATTGACTGCCACTCAGTTCTACTCATATTGGACTGTGCCCTGTGTATACTCCGTCGCGCTCTTATATTAGCAATATCATGATTAATCAATCGTGAGTATGTATCAACAGAGGAATCACCCCCTGGTGGTTGGTACTTACTCGGATTCCGCAGGCCAATATTTTTAGAAGAAAAACATATGTCATCATTACCACTCGACACATTAGAGCTTTGATCGCTCTCAGTAGTTGAAAACTGTGTACATAATCTCAAACGTCTCACAAATTGTCTGACGCTAATGTCAATGTCAAACCATTCCGTGTTACCCTCAGGGACAAATGAAAGGCCCTTCGACAGGGCACGTTCCTGTATCACAGAAAGGGGTTTAGCAGAGATATTCACTACAGGTACCTCACTTATCTCCTGGTCTTGGATCCCGACCGGGTTTGTATCGTCCTGGGGTCTCTTCCGGGAGCGGTCATGCTTCCTTCCCCCCCGTCCCCTTCTCTTGTTCGAAGCGTGGTACCGGCCCCTCTCGGGGGTCGTTGCCCTAAAAAAGGCTCCACCGTGGAGGAGGATAGACCCATCTCTTCGGCCGACTCAGATCCCGCTGAGGGATTTGCCCCATCTTGGTCTTCTCTGTCTAAACTTTTTTCTTACCGGATTATTGCCAGACTGGGCATTAGGGCCACTTTGCCAGTTATAAACTTTACCAGATACATAGTCCTGTTCGTCCCTGGACCATTTATTGCGTTTCGTATGCTCAACCTCATTCTTGTACCTCTGCGAAGAATTTTTAATTCTCTCCAGACAGCTATTCAATTCTGACTCCGACAGCATGGTACGAATTTCTTGTTCCATAGTCGTGATGGTAGTCGTGGTTTTCGTTATCTCGTCCTGCAAAAACTCCAAGTTGAGCAAAATTAGGTCAAATGCAAATTTATTTGCGATGCATACAAACTTCTCCAGAAAAGCTTCATTGTCCGCAAATAACGTAGGGCGAGTATGCGGTCGTAGACCTCTGGGGATTCTCTGTGCCAGATAATACTCCCGCAATGTTGTGGAATGCAATTTTAAGGCAATAAGGTGCTTAGTGATAGATTCATACTTGCGCAGGTGGACCTTAACATCAGGTGTACTAAATAAGGTATTATCCTTTTCTGAGCGTTCAATGATGCGAGCCGCATCATCTGTCGTGTATGAGAACACTCTGGGCTTACCAGACTCCCCAACTGGTCGATTAGAAATAGAGGAATCCTCTTGAGATGCTCGCGATCCTAGATCCATAATAATAGCAGTCCAAAAATATTAAACGGATCACAGCACACTTTTCACCTTGTGGTATAAAAGGGAAGACAGTCCTCATCACCAGTGCACGCTCAATTCAGGGTCCTGGATCCTAGACCTTCGTTTAAATAGCATAAAGGTTTGAGAGAGCAGCACTCCAGGGATTTTCAATGAAGTAAAAATCTTTATTGCCCCAAAGAAACAACGTTTCAACTCTCTGCTGAGAGTCTTTGTCAAGTCCTAATACATACATGTACACGCCCACTTTAAATACCCCCCATGACTCCACCTTCACCAATCACAGTTCCCTTTACACAATACATTTAAAAGCAAACCATTCACATTGGGTGTATACAATTCCTACCCCTGGTGCAGAATAATTAACCACGATGAAGGTGTGGGTGTCATGCTGGGCGTCTCGTTCTCCATTGCCGGTCTGGTCGCAGCCCTTTCACGTCAGCGCTCCCGCCAGGGATCTCGCGAGATGACCACGGGATTCCCCACCGAGACGTCACAGACAGCTGTTAGAACTCTCCGGCTAGAGATCTCGCGAGACTACCGCGGGATTCCTCTGCGTAATCACCCAGTCAGCTGTTCAGAGTGAAACACATCCAACACGGAGCCCGCTGCGGTCATCCCCTGCATTGCTCCAATAGATTACCAAAGACACACATATTGTCGGCATCATGCTCTATGCGCATGCGCATCCAACTTATTCGTGGTATAAGCGCACATCGCTACTGGAGCCCAATCGCATCGCATATCAGGCTCACTCTGCACAAATATAACCGCTGCCAAAGCCTATTAGTGGACATTACCACATGCCTCCAATCCAAAGGTGACATGAATCTACTGTAACAAGAGCACATCGCAAGTCTGACATAAATAAATAATATGATCAGCTCCCCATATAAAAATACCAATGCAGCTATTACAACTGTCGATCGTTTCTGACAGCTGAGATAACACAAGTATGACCAATCCAAAGAAGCATGACACCACACCATTACTCCAACTGCTCAATAATTTATTTTATTCGTTTAGTCAATTGATCTTTTATGATGCACGGGATAGGTAGACTGTAACACCCAATGTGATCTGAAAGAAACAAACACATAACATAATCAGTGAAATGTTGTGATTAGAGATGAGCGAACACCAAAATGTTCGGGTGTTCGTTATTCGTAACGAACTTCCCGTGATGCTCGAGGGTTCGTTTCGAACAACGAACCCCATTGAAGTCAATGGGCGACCAGAACATTTTTGTATTTCGCCGATGCTCGCTAAGGTTTTCATGTGTGAAAATCTGGGCAATTCAGGAAAGTGATGGGAATGACACAGTGACGGATAGGGCAGGCGAGGGGCTACATGGTGGGCTGCATCTCAAGTTCACAGGTCCCACTATTAAGCCACAATAGCGGCAAGAGTGCCCCCCCCCCCCCCCCCCCCCACTGTCAGCATAAAGATCGTCCTCCTCTGGCACAGCTGTAACAGCTGTAGCAGAGAAGAACGATGTTTGCCCATTGAATTCAATGGAACCGGCAATACAGCCGACTCCACTGAATGCAATGGGCTGCCGGCGATCGCAGGATGAATGGTCGGAAAGGGGTTAAATATATAACCCCTTTCCTGCAATTCATCCAGAAATGTGTTACACTAAAAATATATACCGGCGTATAAGGCGACGGGGCGTATAAGACGACCCCCCAACTGTCACCTTATACGCCGGTAATACAGTGGAGCAAAGAATAAAAATCATTACTTACGTTTTTAGATGATCTGCGGCGCTCCTGCAGGCTGTCACTCCCTCCTGGTCCACGGCAGAGTATTGCTTTCTCCACGAAAGACTTTAAATCCCTGCCTCCAGAAAGACACGTGCCTTCAGCCAATCACAGCCAATGACAATGATGTCATTGAATGGCTGTGATTGGCTGTGTTTCTGGAGGCGGGGATTTCAAGCCTTGAAATCCCCGCCTCCAGAAACACAGCCAATCACAGCCATTCAATGACATCATTGTCATTGGCTGTGATTGGCTGAAGGCACGTGTGCTTCTGGAGGCAGGGATTTAAAGTCTTTCATAGAGAAAGCTTGTCTGCCGTGGATTAGGAGGGAGTGACAGCCTGCAGGAGCGCCGCAGATCATCTAAAAACGTAAGTAATGCTTTTTATTCTTTGCTCCACTGTATTACCGGCGTATAAGGTGACAGTTGGGGGGTCGTCTTATACGCCCCGTCGCCTTATACGCCGGTATATATTTTTAGTGTAACACATTTCTGGATGAATTGCAGGAAAGGGGTTATATATTTAACCCCTTTCCGACCATTCATCCTGCGATCGCCGGCAGCCCATTGCATTCAGTGGAGTCGGCTGTATTGCCGGTTCCATTGAATTCAATGGGCAAACATCGTTCTTCTCTGCTACAGCTGTTACAGCTGTGCCAGAGAAGAAGGATTTGTCTTCTATATGTTCTCAATGGGGTCAGCGCTGCTGCCGCTGGCCCCATTGAGCGCATATAGAATGCATCCATAGCGAACCGCGGGAGGGGCAGACTTTCATATCAGGCGGACACCTTATCTCCCCAGCCACTCACAGCAGGGGGGTGGTATAGGGCTTAAACGTTGCAGGGGGAAGTTGTAATGCCTTCCCTGTCTTTATATTGGCCAAAAAAAAGCGCTAACGTCTCAGGGAAGAAAGTTTAATTTACCAGAACACCGCATGGTGTTCGTTACGAATAACGAACATCCCGAACACCCTAATATTCGCACGAATATCAAGCTCGGACGAACGCGTTCGCTCATCTCTAGTTGTGATTAAAAATAAAAATGCAAGTACGAAACAAAAAGCACCCAAAATTATCACAATGCCCATTAATCAAGATATAATAGTGGATTGTAATCCACATTTAATCCATTGGGGGTCAGGGAATCCAATCTATAAATCCATTTAGCCTCCAGCAGTTTTAATTTCTGTTCCCTATTACCTCCCCTGCTGCTCTCTCAAACCTTTATGCTACAGAATATACAGTTGGTACAAAGTTACTGACAAGCCAGGTGACTCAGTATAGCTATCACTGAACTGTAGCCTAATAAACATAGGTGTCATAAAATACTCAATAAAAATATCAGACAACAAAGCAAAAGATGAGTCTATAATTCCGTCCATTGTTATTACTAATTATAAACTAATAATTATAAGCTATTAACAATTCCTTCTAGATCGGCCTGTGGTTTGTGTGAGTCGAATGTTTGCAAGCCAGGCTGTTGCTGCCTTCCTTATTTATCTCTCTTGTAGCTTGTTTTGGTTTCATGTAGCAACTTGACTACCATTTTTATGTATGTTGTATTTGTTGACCAATGCTTTTTAATCCTGATGAACCTATATATACCAGAAAATGTGTTGGGACTCCAGTTTAGTGAATTATGAGGATAGACTAGGAAAAAGCTCCAGGACAGGATCGCCTTTCTCAGGCAAAGAAAGTTTGACATGCATGGCTTCTCCAAATGCATGAGCTGGAGATGTCAATCAAGACTCCTATGAGCGTGTTTAGCTTAAAGAAGGGGAAGAGAGTCCGATTCACTTCAGGAGGTGAACCACACATCGGACAGTTCACCATAATTTTGCATACCATGCCAGCTGGTGTTGGCTGTATTTGACTGCTGACATTGGGCCATGACAACCATGATTGGAATTTTTGCCAAGTAATAGCTTTATATGCAGCCTGTTAGTTCTGATAGTGGCATTTTAATGTCCGGGTCGGCAATTGAAGGTTCTGATTGGCCCTCAGGCATTGCAGAGTGCCATCCAGGTGTTATGGCAACCTGGAGGCTTCTGAAGGCCCCCAGGGCTGCCATGTACTTCTATCTATTAAGACATGCCTGCAGTATATCTTAATAGATTACCTGCAGAAATACTATATACCGCAATACTAAAGTATTGCAGTATATGGTATAAGTGATCAAACAGTCAAAAGTTTAAGCTCATTATGGAACTTAAAAAAAATAGTAAAAGTAGGTGGTTAAAAAGTTTTATATTATTGTGAAAAATATAGGATCTTAAAAGTTGTTTTTTTGTTGTTTTGTTTTTTTAAAAACTTTTCTCCTATTTTAACAAAAAAATCAAGACAAAAAGAATCAAAACATATTGCTATGTCCATAAAAGTCTGATCTATCAAAATAACACATGATTTATCTTGCATAGTGAATGTTACTAGAAAAATTTTTAAAAAAACAATGTCGGAGTTGCACTTTTTTGGTGAACCTCCAAGAAAAAAATTAATAAAACAGCAATCCAAAACTGTTGTTCTGCAAAATGGAACCATTAGAAACCACAGGTCATCTTGCAAAAAACAAGCCCTCACACAGCTATATTGATGGGAAAATGAAAAAAAAAAGTTATGGTAGTCAAAAGATTGCAGCAGAAAATATATTTTTTTAAAGATATTTTATTTTTTAAAATAGTTCAGCAAAAATACCAAAATAATCATAGTCATAATTGTACAGACCCAAAAAATAAAGTTGTCGTGAAATTTTTGCTGTTGTGAGCTTGCCATAAAATCTTGGCACCCGCACCCCCAAAGATGGCACAATTGCAGTTTTTTTTCTCCATTGCATTCAACTAAGAAATTTTTAAAAGCTTTTCAGTGTATTATATGAGAGATTAAATTTAAAAATCCATCTCGTCCCACAAACAACAAGCGGTCAGTTAGTTACAACAATGGAAAAACAAAAGACTTATAATTTTTTTTAGAAACATAGAAAGGCACAAAGCACTCAAGGACAATAATGAATGAACTGGTAAATAAGTAAGACTATGGGTGGGTTCACACAAGCGTGTTTTTGTGCGTACTTAGGTGCGTACATACGTGCGCACCTAGGTATGAGCAAAAACAAGCGTGAACGCAGCTGTGTGCTTGTTGTCAATGCAGCCACGGCTGCTGCCAGTGGTTCTATTGAAAACAATGCGCTGCTGGCACCCCTGCATTCTTTTTCAGGTAAGGGCTTTACATATAAGCCCTTCCCTGAAAAAGAAACATTTTAGTGCAAAAAAACCCAAAAAACGTACCTCTCCCCCACTGCTGTGTCCCCCGTGCGCATGAAGAACACATCTGCCGCATGTGGCAGATATTTCCTTCACCCCCGCAAGTTAAAAGAATTTCCTGCTGCTACATCTGCCACATCTCAACCGCAGCTGTCACACATGTCAGCTGTGGTAGGGAATCCTGCTGCTGGCATCCCCGTCAATGGCTTTTCTGGGGAGGGCTTCAAAAGCCCTTCCCTGAAAAGCCATTTAAAAAAATTTATAAAAAAAAAAATCAATACTCACCTTCCTTCAACTGCCGGGGCTCAGCTGCGACTTCTGGTGCTAACCCCGGCTCTGTAGTTCTGAGCTATCAGCAGCCGGGGATTTAAAATCTCCTCCTGCTGGTAGCTCTGATTGTGATTGGCTGAACTTCAGCCAACTTCAGCCAATCACAATCAGAGCTACCAACAGGCGGGGATTTTAAATCCCCGGCTGCTGATAGCTCAGAACTACAGAGCTGGGGACAGCATCAGAAGTCATGGCTGAGCCCCGGCAGCTTAAAGGAGGTGAGTATTGATTTTTTTTATACACTTTTTTAAATGGCTTTTCAGGGAAGGGCTTATGAAGCCCTTCCCTGAAAAGCCATTGATGGGGATGCCAGCAGCAGGATTCTCTACCATAGCTGTCATGTGTGACAGCTGCGGTTGAGAATTGAAGAATTCCTCTGCTGCATCTGCCACAGATGTAGCAGCAGGGAATTCTTTTAACTAGCAGGGGTGAAGGTAACATCTGTAGCATGCGGCAGATGTGTTCTTCATGCCCGCCGGGGTCACGACAGCTACAGAGAGGTTAAGTATTTTTTTTCTCTTTTTTTTACACCTAAATGTTTCTTCTTCAGGGAAGAGCTTATATGTAAAGCCCTTACCTGAAAAGAATGCAGGGAGTCAGCAGACCATTGTTTTCAATGGAGCCGCCGGCAGCATCCGCTGCTCCATTCAAAACACTGCATGCATTCCCAATGATGCACGCATGTCCTATCTTTGCAGGCATGCACCTGCAAAGTACGGACATGTGCACACACCATAGAGAATGCATTGTTGTAAATACAAGCGTGTTTTGTTCGTGTGTATGCACACACAAAAACACGCTCGAGTGAACCCACCCTAAATGTAATTTACCTTAAGGCCTTAGTCAGACGGGCGTTTTTAGCCGCGATTTGCGCATGCGTCCGGCGATTTTTTAAAACCATTGCTTTGCAATGGTATCGGACACATGAGCGCTTTTTATGCGCTCGTCCGATAAACTATAGAACAAAAAATCGCAGATCGCACCTATCTGCGATCTGCGATTCCTGTTCTCTTCTCTATATGCTCTCAATGGGGCCGGCGGCAGCACCGCCGACCCCATTGAGAACATATAGAAGACAAATCATTCTTCTCTGCCACAGCTGTAACAGCTGTGACAGAGAAGAACGATGTTTGCCCATTGAATTCAATGGAGCCGGCAATACAGCCACTCCATTGAAAGCAATGGGCTGCCGGCGTGCGCGGGGTGAATTGTCGGGAAGGGGTTAAATATATAAGCCCTTCCCGGCAATTCAACCTAAAATGTGTTAAAATAAAAAAAAAATTGTATACTCACCTTTCCGCTGCAGCCGGAGTCCAGCCACGGCCGCTGTCAGTTCTCCTGAACTGCTTCTTGGCACTATTCAGCCGGCGGGGCTTTCAAATCCCCGCCTGCTGAATGATCTGCCTCTGATTGGTCACAGCCCTGACCAATCAGAGGCAGGTTTCACTCACACACCCATTCATGAATTCATGAATGGGTGAGTGACTGCTGCCTCTCAGCGCTGAGCCAATCAGGGGCAGGTCTGACTCACATCTATTCATGAATTCATGAATGGGTGTGAGTGAGGCATGCCTCTGATTGGCTCAGCGCTGAGCCAATCAGGGGGCAGGTCTGACTCACACCCCCTTCACACCCACTGCAGGACGGCCGCGCGGAGCTCCGGCTGCCGGGAGAAGGTGAGTATACAATTTTTTTTTATTTTAACACATTTTAGGATGAATTGGAGGGAAGGGCTTATATATTTAAGCCCTTACCGACAATTCATCCTGGGCTCGCCCGCAGCGCATTGCTTTAAATGGAGCCGGCTCTATTGCCGTCTCCATTGAATGCAATGCGCTGGACAGCTCCGGCCCGTTTCTAATGAAACGCGGCTAGGAGCAGATTTTCGGGTGATTTGCGGGTGACTTGCGTGCACCGGTCACGGGATTTGCGGATGCGCATCCGTCATGCGATCCGCAAATCGCGCGAAAAAACGCCCGTCTGACTAAGGCCTAACAGGGAGAAACGTCAGTCCATGCTGACCTCTGTCAATTCCCACGTAGGCCAATGTTTCTTCCTGGTAAAGTAAGTTAGCTTTGTACCTTTTTTTGTTTCTTCATCCTACCCATCATCCCGGACCACTAGACTGGCTACAATTGATGCTCACTACATTGGATGCCCATATTGGACAAGGATCCTCGGCCACCCATTGAGGTTGTATGCAGAAGGCTATCCAGGCTGTCGGGTGTTGTTGTGCATGTCACAGGTGCCGTGGTGACCCCACTGCACCAGATGATTCTGTTCCTGTACATTAAAGGGGTTGTCTCGCGGCAGCAAGTGGGGTTATACACTTCTGTATGGCCATATTAACCCCTTGAGTGGCAGGTTTCCTACCACCCTGTCGTGCCCACCAGGGCAGGTTTTTTAAAATGGTCTAATCATTGAATTTCAACTAGTTTTGCAGTTGCGTCTCAAGAGCCATAAGTTTTTCATTTTTCCATTGACATGGCCATATGAGGGCTTGTTTTTTGCAGGACAAGTTGTGATTTTTTAAAAAGGGGGGAGGAAAAAAAGAAATGGGGAAAAAAGAAAAAAAGGGGCCATGTCATTAAGGGGTTAAATAATGTATTAACTTCCTTCTCTGGGTCATTACGATGCACACAGATACCACATGTGTGATTGTATTTTTGATTTTTTACAAAGTAAAGGGAGACAAGTGTTTTTTTTATTTTTTTAATAATTTTTTAACTTTTTTTTTTTAATTTTTTTTTTTTGTCCCTTTAGGGGACTTCCACAGGGACCCATCAGGACCCCTGATCACATTCCGGGGGTCCGATGGTGACAGCCCTTTACATGCTGCAGTGACAGTTTTTTACATGCTGCAGTCACATAGACTGCAGCATGTAAAGGGTTAACACAGCAGAGATCGGAGGTTTTCTCTGATCTCTGCTGTAAGAGCTAGTACCTAGCTGTCCTCTGACAGCTAACAACCAGCTCTCCCTGCCACAGAGACCATCGGCTTGCTTCTGACAAGCCAATGGTCTCTATGGCAACTTGTAAACAAAGCAGGACTGCCGACATGTCGGCAATACCTTCTGCTGGTTTTTCAAAGCCCTTGCACTGCTCTGTGTGGGTCTGTGCAGGCAGAGCACAATGTCACAGCTTGTGGCATTGTGCTCTGCAGCTCCCATAGTGATACATAGCCCGGAAATCGTCCGGGCTATGTTGCTATGAGCAGTGGAGCTCGTCCAGGAAAATTTCCGGGCGTGCCACTCAAGGGGTTAATGCACTTTGTAATATACATCGTGCATTAAATATGAGCCATACAGAAGTTATTCACTTACCTGCTCCGTTGCTAGCGTCCCCGTCGCCATGGTTCCGTCTAATTTCGGTGTCTTCTTGCTTTTTTAGACGCGCTTGCGCAGATGGGTCTTCTCCCTTCGGCTCGGCTCTGCAGCATCGGCGTTTTGGCTCCGCCCCCTTGCACGCATCATCGCGTAGCTCCGCCCCATGACGTGTGCCGGTTCCAGCCTTCTGATTGTAATGCACGATGTATATTACAAAGTGCATTAATATGGCCATACAGAAGTGTATACCCCCACTTGATTTCGCGAGACAACCCCTTTAACTTGTTTGTTTGTTTTTTCTTACTTGAGAGCAATGTTTTTTATACATTTATTTTTGTGCAGAATTGCTTTGAAGCGGGTGGAGGGGGGGGGGGAACAAAAATGAAAAAAGACCAAATAAAGGGGATGTTATTAAGACTCTTAATAACATCCCCTCTTAATTTAAGAGGTTATGGAGTGCCAACCAAACTTGCATACTTTATGTTCTGTTTTACAAGTAAAGGTTGCCTTCACTTTCTAACTCTCTAGTAATTCTTTCTGTTCAGCACAATTTGCTATTTAATTAGTAATCAATGCAACTTCAATAGTCCACCTTAAAGGCAGGACAATAAACATACAGAACATATATTATAGGAAATCCATCCAGCAAGTCGAAGAAATAAAAAGAACCTAATATAGTTAAGAGTGACAAACGTGGAAACTATCAGGGTACAAATGACTATAAATAATACAGTAATGACAAATTGAATCAACAGCTCCTAAAATAAGAATCTTATGGCATGAGATGATGTATTCCTCCTCTGTAGGGCTGGAAAGTTAAAAAAAAGTCTCTTGCATTTGATTAAAATGCATATTAGAGCTATCCAGAGACCAAATACTATAATGATTTTTCCTCTAAGCTTGATGAGCACTTAACCCTTGGTTTATAGCTAGCCGATAAGACTCAAATGATATACCCATAGGCAAGATTTCCAAATAATGTAGTCTGAGGCCAACTAGTACTGAAGGAGTGAAGCTGAAGCCAGAGTGTTTGCAAATTATTTTAGTGATGTTCCTTTTAAGAGGTCAGAAAGTTATGGCCGGTGAGTAATATTTACAGCACATCCTAAGCTGGCTGAATGTAGATTACTTCCTCTCTGTTATGTCGCCAATATATCTTTCTCCGCATTGCTTTAAGCCTATTCACAAGCCTGGAAATCATTCAAATGCTACTTAATTCAGACAGGTTGTAATTCAGTAGAAAATGCATGTTGAATATTAATAACTCACACTGGACACATTGTTAAAATCCTTTTGGTTTAGAGGACCTGCAATAAATCGCCCAAGGAGTTAAAGAGTAAGCAGGTCTGTAAGTATCTGTAAGTATTACTCATACTGGAAAGTGTCAGCAGTCATCTCTGGGGTTATTAAAGTAACTTACTAGGGTGAGCTTTATTTCACAATTTTTGTCAAGAGGCTTCAAAAAAAGCTCAACACATAAATGATCATCTACTTTAACCCTTTCCAATCCAATTTGTATCCTAGTTTTCCTAAGGGGCTTACTCTTTTTCTGCTGTTATACAATGGCGCTATCTGCTGGCTAAAGCCAGTACTGCATTAGTTGGCACGTTGGATAGGCTCTGACAGCAGAGAGGCTGGCAATATACAGTAAGAGAACCCCGATGGACGTCTTCTAACATCGAAGCTGTACAGCCTTAAATCATAATGTCTTCAGAGGTCAGACAGTGGATTGGAAAGGGTTAATATAAACTTTAAAAGGTCAAGTTACACCTCAATCCCCAGAGTTTACACCAATATTTCAACCAATATGCACAATATTGTTATTCTCATAAGGCAAGGATGCTTAAAAGGAATAGGTCACCAAGTTCATGCTGCCTGAACCAATAGGCACTGTGGTATTTTAGAATAAACAGTAGAGATGAGCGAGCATACTCGGTAAGGTGATATACTCGAGCCTTTTTCGAGTACCTGCTGGCTTGTCCCTGAAGATTCGGGAAGGCCGCGAGGGTCGGGGGCAGCGAGGGGGAGGGGGGAGGAGAGTGAGAGAGATCCCTCTCTCTCTTTCCCTCCCGATCCCCTCTGCAACCCCCCGCTCACCTCCTCGACCCCCCGGAATCTTCAGGGACGAGCCAGCAGGTACTCAAAAAAGGCGATGGTCTCTCGAGTATATCGCCTTACCGAGTATGCTCGCTCATCTCTAATAAAAACCCTTTGAAGTTTGACTTGGAACAGAGTTCTGAGTCAAAGAGATGGGCTGCACCCGCTTCTTCCCACCCACAGCATGTAGACTGACAGCTCTTTCCTTATATAAGCAGGGAGAAAGTTGGGAGTCAACATGCTGCAGGCTGCGTAAGGCCGGCATGGCCAACCTCTTTGACCCAGAGCGCTGTTCCGAGTCAAACTTCAAAGTGTGTATATTCTTAAACACTACAGTCTGATATTGTCAGCACTGTTTAGATGATGGGAAGACACTCTCAGCTGGTAACACCCAGTTGTCAATTTTTGCAGAATGATCTAGTAGGAACAACAGAGGAATAGTGCAATGCAGCATTGTTATATTATGGGGAATACTATTATTTGCTAACACAGACATGACAGGAGTCCTGATCTGACAGGTCCTCTTTAAGAAGTCTAAAAATTTTTCTAATAATTATAATGGGAAACTCCAAGTTTTTCTAGAGTTCCCTTTAATACCCTCAAGATACAGAGATGTACGTCTAAGGAATGCATTCTTTTATTGTATTTTTAGTTTTGCACTTTCCATTTACCTGCTCGTCATCCTTATCTTGTCATTTCTTATCCTGGGCTGTTCCATCTAAACCTTGTTTAGATTCTTGCAGTTATCTCACTCCCTAACACTTTCCTTTTTAATGTATTCTGCTCAAGCCTCCCACTGAGCCATGTCTCAGCATCTCTCTCCATGCAGCAGCTGATGTTGTCTGCAGTGATTGACAGGATCAGATTCTTTTGAGGAACCGCAGCCCAACAGAGTAATGCCCTGTCAAAAAATAACAAAGGTACACGATTAATTGCTACAGTGTACTGTATAAGAGCATCTAAGCAATGCTCTCCTTATCTATCACTGATCATTTTATTTCCTTAGTTGTTATTTTTACACACCAACTTATGCCTTGCCGTTGCATTCAGAATGTATTCACTGTTACCACTTACCTATCACCCTAATGTCCTTGTGTAATGGCCCTTTTACATGGGCGGACAGTAGGGTAAACAACTGCACGAGCACTGAAGTCACCGTTAGGGTTGTTAGTACTTGTGCAGAGTGTTTAGACAGACAGACTTCACCACTGGATCACCTTCTATGTGAGGCACTGAGCAAGCAGTTTTTACATGAAATGAGAAGCTAGAAATCCAGCGATAGTGTTGCGTCCAATGAACGTGCATCCTCAGTAACATAGATGAAAGGCACAACCGTGCAAAGAAAACACAAAATAAATTCGGGAATACTCCCCTAGCCCGGAAGGGGGCCCTACCTGCTCGGCAGACCGACTGCGCTGATAAGTGCAAGCCTGCACTCGTGCCTGGGCCACTGACCAGTCCCTATATGGGAGCCCTAGCACAAAACAAAAGGAAAAACAAAACCAAACCAAACAGCAAAGGACTTAGCTGATAATGGAGAGCTTCCACCACTCTGTGTTGCTCTGATGCTGTCCAACATAGGACTGAAGTGATTGACCACCACAGGAGTCAATGCTAGCACAGTATAAATAGCATCAGAGCTAGTCAGCACCAGGTGCTGAATGACATCACACTTGCCACTACCACACCCCTCAGCTCCGGGAGGAGCAAGGGCACACCCAAAACCTGGACTGGCTTGCCAGCAGGGTGCAGGCCTCAGAACGGCTGCAACAGATAGTTTTTATGTTGACTGAAAGTCAGCAATAATGACTTTCGAACGAATAGCGAGCAATTTTTTGCATTTACACTGCACGATTATCGATCAAATTTGTTCATTTGAGCGATAAGTGGCCTGTGTAAAAAGCCCATTAGGTTGGCCGTATACATTGGATCTAGATCTAGGCCTCGGCCATTATCTAATATTAATGGGGGCCTCTTGACTCTACTCTGACAGCAGATGTCGGAGTAATAAAGATTAGCAGTTGGATTATGACTGCCGAATAGAGATGAGCGAGCACCAAAATGCTCGGGTGCTCGTTACTCGGGACGAAATTACCGCGATGCTCGAGGGTTCGTTTCGAGTATTGAACCCCATTGAAGTCAATGGGCGACCCGAGCATTTTTGTATTTCCCGATGCTCGCTAAGGTTTTCATGTGTGAAAATCTGGGCAATTCAAGAAAGTGATGGGAACGACACAGCAACGGATAGGGCAGGCGAGGGGCTACATGTTGGGCTGCATCTCAAGTTCACAGGTCCCACTATTAAGCCACAATAGCGGCAAGAGTGGGGCCCCCCCCTCCCAAAAACTTTTACTTCTGAAAAGCCCTCATTAGCAATGCATACCTTAGCTAAGCACCACACTACCTCCAACAAAGCACAATCACTGCCTGCATGACACTCCACTGCCACTTCTCCTGGCTTACATGCTGCCCAACCGCCCCCCCTCCCCCCCACAGCGCACACCAAAGTGTCCCTGCGCAGCCTTCAGCTGCCCTCATGCCACGCCACACTCATGTCTATTTAGAAGTGCGTCTGCCATTAGGAGGAACCGCAGGCACACACTGCAGAGGGTTGGCACGGCTAGGCAGCGACCCTCTTTAAAAGGGGCGGGGCGATAGCCCACAATGCTGTACAGAAGCAATGAGAAATATAATCCTGTGCCACCGCCATCAGGAGCTGCACACGTGGGCATAGCAATGGGGAACCTATGTGCCACACACTATTCATTCTGTCAAGGTGTCTGCATGCCCCAGTCAGACCGCGGTTTTTAATTCATAGACACAGGCAGGTACAACTCCCTATTGTGAAGTCCCTGTGGACCCACAGCATGGGTGGCTCCCTGGAACCCACCGGCGGTACATAAAAATATCCCATTGCAGTGCCCATCACAGCTGAGGTAGTAATGTCATGTTTAATGCAGGTGGGCTTCGGCCCACACTGCATGCCCCAGTCAGACTGGGGTTCTTTACAAGTGGAAACAGATGCATTTATAATTCCCTGTGGACCCACAGCATGGGTGGGTGCCAGGAAGCCACCGGCGGTACATAGAAATATCCCATTGCATTGCCCAACACAGCTGAGGTAGTAATGTCGTGCTTAATACAGGTGGGCTTCGGCCCACACTGCATGCCCCAGTCAGACTGGGGTTCTTTACAAATGGACAGATGTAGGTTAAACTCCGTGTGCACCTACAGCATGGGTGGCTCCCTGGAACCCACCGGCGGTACATAAAAATATCCCATTGCAGTGCCCATCACAGCTGAGGTAGTAATGTCATGTTTAATGCAGGTGGGCTTCGGCCCACACTGCATGCCCCAGTCAGACTGGGGTTCTTTACAAGTGGAAACAGATGCATTTATAATTCCCTGTGGACCCACAGCATGGGTGGGTGCCAGGAAGCCACCGGCGGTACATAGAAATATCCCATTGCATTGCCCAACACAGCTGAGGTAGTAATGTCGTGCTTAATACAGGTGGGCTTCGGCCCACACTGCATGCCCCAGTCAGACTGGGGTTCTTTACAAATGGACAGATGTAGGTTAAACTCCGTGTGCACCTACAGCATGGGTGGCTCCCTGGAACCCACTGGCGGTACATAAAAATATCCCATTGCAGTGCCCATCACAGCTGAGGTAGTAATGTCATGTTTAATGCAGGTGGGCTTCGGCCCACACTGCATGCCCCAGTCAGACTGGGGTTCTTTAGAAGTGGAAACAGATGCATTTACAACTCCCTGTGGACCGACAGCATGGGTGGGTGCCAGGAAGCCACCGGCGGTACATAATAATATCCCATTGCATTGCCCAACACAGCGGATGTAACGTCAGCTGTAATGCAGGTGGGCTAAAAATTAATTTGATTAGACTGTAGGCGAGGGCCCACAAAAATTGCTGTATCAACAGTACTAATGTACATCCAAAAAATTGGCCATGGCCAACCAAGAGGGCAGGTGAAACCCATTAATCGCTTTGGTTAATGTGGCTTAAGTGGTAACTAGGCCTGGAGGCAGCCCAGTTTAACTAAAAATTGGTTCAAGTTAAAGTTTCAACGCTTTTAAGAGCATTGAAACGTATAAAAATTGTTCAGAAAAATTATATGACTGAGCCTTGTGGCCCTAAGAAAAATTGTCCGTTCAGCGTGATTACGTGAGGTTTCAGGAGGAGGAGCAGGAGGAGGAGGAGGAATATTAGACACAGATTGATGAAGCAGAAATGTCCCCGTTTTGGATGGTGAGAGAGAACGTAGCTTCCATCCGCGGGTGCAGCCTACGTATTGCTTAGGTATCGCTGCTGTCCGCTGGTGGAGAACAGAAGTCTGGGGAAATCCAGGCTTTGTTCATCTTGATGAGTGTTAGCCTGTCGGCACTGTCGGTTAAAAGGCGGGTACGCTTATCTGTGATGATTCCCCCAGCCGCACTAAACACCCTTTCCGACAAGACGCTAGCCGCAGGACAAGCAAGCACCTCCAGGGCATACAGCGCTAGTTCAGGCCACGTGTCCAGCTTCGACACCCAGTAGTTGTAGGGGGCAGAGGCGTCACGGAGGACGGTCGTGCGATCGGCTACGTACTCCCTCACCATCCTTTTACAGTGCTCCCGCCGACTCAGCCTTGACTGGGGAGCGGTGACACAGTCTTGCTGGGGAGCCATAATGCTGGCAAAGGCCTTGGAGAATGTTCCCCTGCCTGCGCTGTACATGCTGCCTGATCTCTGCGCCTCCCCTGCTACCTGGCCCTCGGAACTGCGCCTTCTGCCACTAGCGCTGTCGGATGGGAAGTTTACCATCAGTTTGTCCACCAGCGCCCTGTGGTATAGCATCATTCTCGAACCCCTTTCCTCTTCGGGAATGAGAGTGCAAAGGCTCTCCTTATACCGTGGATCGAGCAGTGTGTACACCCAGTAATCCGTAGTGGCCAGAATGCGTGTAACGCGAGGGTCACGAGAAAGGCATCCTAACATGAAGTCAGCCATGTGTGCCAGGGTACCTGTACGCAACACATGGCTGTCCACACTAGGAAGATCACTTTCAGGATCCTCCTCCTCCTCCTCTTCCTCCTCCTCAGGCCATACACGCTGAAAGGATGACAGCCCAGCAGCATCTGTACCCTCAGCAGTGGGCCAAGCTGTCTCTTCCTCCTCCTCCTCATCCTCCTCATGCTCCTCCTCCTCCTCCTCAACGCGCTGAGATATAGACAGGCGGGTGCTCTGACTATCCAGCGACATACTGTCTTCCCCCGGCTCTGTTTCCGAGCGCAAAGCGTCTGCCTTTATGCTTTGCAGGGAACTTCTCAAGATGCATAGCAGAGGAATGGTGACGCTAATGATTGCAGCATCGCCGCTCACCACCTGGGTAGACTCCTCAAATGTTCCAAGGACCTGGCAGATGGCTGCCAACCAGGGCCACTCTTCTGTAAATAATTGAGGAGGCTGACTCCCACTGCGCCGCGCAAGTTGGAGTTGGTATTCCACTATAGCTCTACGCTGCTCATAGAGTCTGGCCAACATGTGGAGCGTAGAGTTCCACTGTGTGGGCACGTCGCACAGCAGTCGGTGCACTGGCAGATTAAACCGATGTTGCAGTGTCCGCAGGGTGGCAGCGTGCGTGTGGGATTTACGGAAATGTGCGCAGAGCTGGCGCACCTTTCCGAGCAGGTATGACAAGTGGGGGTAGCTTTTCAGAAAGCGCTGAACCACCAAATTAAAGACATGGGCCAGGCATGGCACGTGCGTGAGGCTGCCGAGCTGCAGAGCCGCCACCAGCTTACGGCCGTTGTCACACACGACCATGCCCGGTTGGAGGCTCAGCGGCGCAAGCCAGCGGTCGGTCTGCTCTGTCAGACCCTGCAGCAGTTCGTGGGCCGTGTGCCTCTTCTCTCCTAAGCTGAGTAGTTTCAGCACGGCCTGCTGACGCTTGCCCACCGCTGTGCTGCCACGCCGCGTGACACCGACTGCTGGCGACGTGCTGCTGACACATCTTGATTGCGAGACAGAGGTTGCGTTGGAGGAGGAGGAGGAGGAAGGTGCTTTAGTGGAGGAAGCATACACCGCCGCAGATACCACCACCGAGCTGTGGCCCGCAATTCTGGGGGTGGGTAGGACGTGAGCGGTCCCAGGCTCTGACTCTGTCCCAGCCTCCACTAAATTCACCCAATGTGCCGTCAGGGAGATATAGTGGCACTGCCCGCCTGTGCTTGTCCACGTGTCCGTTGTTAAGTGGACCTTGGCAGTAACCGCGTTGGTGAGGGCGCGTACAATGTTGCGGGAGACGTGGTCGTGCAGGGCTGGGACGGCACATCGGGAAAAGTAGTGGCGACTGGGAACCGAGTAGCGCGGGGCAGCCGCCGCCATCATGCTTTTGAAAGCCTCCGTTTCCACAAGCCTATACGGCAGCATCTGTAGGCTGATCAATTTTGCAATGTGCACGTTTAACGCTTGAGCGTATGGGTGCGTGGCGTCGTACTTGCGCTTGCGCTCAAACTGTGGCACTAGCGACGTCTGGACGCTGCGCTGAGAGCCATTGCTGGATGGGGCCGAGGACAGCAGAGGTGATAGTGTGGGTGCAGGCCAGGAGACGGTAGTGCCGGTGTCCTTAGAGGGGGGTTGGATCTCAGTGGCAGGTTGGGGCACAGGGGGAGAGGCAGTGGTGCAAACCGGAGGCGGTGAACGGGCATCGTCCCACCTTGTGGGGTGCTTGGCCATCATATGCCTGCGCATGCTGTTGGTGGTGCCTCCCCAGCTGATCTTGGCGCGACAAAGGTTGCACACCACTGTTCGTCGGTCGTCAGGCGTCTCTGTGAAAAACTGCCACACCGTAGAGCACCTTGACCTGTGCAGGGTGGCATGGCGCGAGGGGGCGCTTTGGGAAACAGTTGGTGGATTATTCGGTCTGGCCCTGCCTCTACCCCTGGCCACCGCACTGGCTCGGCCTGTGCCCACACCCTCACTTGGCTCTCCGCGTCCTCGGCCGCGTCCACATCCTCTAGGCCTACCCCTACCCCTCAGCATGCTGTATTACCAGTGATTTGATTTCCCAGGCAGGAAAGAAATTGGCGCAAGGCTGCACTCAACCGTAGCTGGTTGCGTCTGATTTTTGTACGTTCTCCACGCAGCACACACGTACACGGAGACCTTAGGACTGACACAGGCAGGCCAAATATAATTAATTCGCTTTTTTGCAAAGGGAGGGCCCCACTGCGGATATTCAATGAACAATACGTTTAATATCTGTGGTGTGGCCCTCAAAAAGTGTCACACAACTTTAGTGTAGCAGAGTTATTAACTCTGGCAGAGCAGGTATTTGCCAGTCAGGAAAGACAATGGCGCAAGCCTGCAGTAAACCATAGCTGGTTGCGTTTGATTTTTGTACGTTCTCCACGCAGCACACACGTACACGGAGACCTTAGGACTGACACAGGCAGGCCAAATATAATTAATTCGCTTTTTTGCAAAGGGAGGGCCCCACTGCGGATATTCAATGAACAATAACTGTGTTGTGGCCCTGCCTACACAATTCTGTCCCTGTAGTATCAATGGAGGGTGCAATGCTCTGCACAGACGATTTTTTGAAAAAAAAAAAATGCAACACTGCTAACAGCAGCCAGCACAGTACTGCACACGGTTAAATTTGGCCCTAGAAAGGACCGTTGAGGTTCTTGAAGGCTACACTCACTCCTAACACTCTCCCTGCCTAAGCACCACTTCTGTCCCTAATACCGGGTGCAATGCTCTGCACTGCCGATTTTGAGAAAAAAAAAAATAATTTTCCACTGCTAACAGCAGCCTGCACACACGTAGATGTGGCCCTAAGAAGGACCGTTAGGGTTCTTGAAGCCTACACTCACTACAAACACTCTCCCTACAGCAACTGCAATAGAACAGCACTTTCCCTCACTAACTCACACGGCATCTGAACCGAGCCGCGGGAGGGGCCGACTTTTATACTCGGGTGACATCTGATCGCCCCAGCCACTCACAGCAGGGGGGTGGTATAGGGCTTGAACGTCACAGGGGGAAGTTGTAATGCCTTCCCTGTCTTTCAATTGGCCAGAAAAGCGCGCTAACGTCTCAGAGAGGAAACTGAAAGTAACTGGAACACCGCGTGGTACTCGTTACGAGTAACGAGCATCCCGAACACCCTAATATTCGCACGAATATCAAGCTCGGACGAGTACGTTCGCTCATCTCTACTGCCGAATCCTTTTGTTCTGAGATGTCTGTTGGTGACTTTCTCCACCTCCTACATTTACAACACATGTATGCTTGGCCGAGTCAAACAAGCAATAGTTATCTAGAAGCTAATGGCAGACCTTGGTTCTTTTCACATCTACGTTGCGGCTTCCATTCCATTTTTGTCTAATCTATTCTACCATAGATTGCAGTGGATCCCATTGCCTTATTCTTGTTTTGGCCAATGTGATAAGATTGCTGATTGAGGTTCCTATGGTAGTGTGAGTATACTGTGGCCATAGGCACACAGCAGATAATAGCACCGATCTAAAACAAGATGAATTAATGAGCTTTCAACCTCAATAATTGAAATATCCTAACAAGATATACCATAATGTCTGATAAATTAGGACTTACCCTCCGAAACCCCTCATTTATTCAGAAAACAAGGGTCTCCTAAGCCCTATTATGTCAGGCGAGGTGACCGCATGCAGCTGTAGACAAGCTTGATTCTTTTGTACATACACTTTAACAGAGACAGTCACACACAGCCTATCTTGCACGGAAAAATTGGGATCAGGAACCCTTGTTTTTCTGCCTAACACCTACAACAAATGTAAGGAATATTCTGAGGATAGAGATACTGTGGGCTTAGAAAACACTTGGAGATAATAGAGATTGGCAGGAGGACTCAAAAGTAGAATTCAGAACTAAATATATTATATGAGGGTTTTATAGGTACCGTATATTCCGGCGTAGAAGTGACCTTTTAACCCAGAAAAATCTGCTCTGGAGTCGGGGGTCGTCTTATACGCCAGGTATACAAAAAAAAAAAGATGTCAAAAAAAAAAAAAAGAAGTACTCACCTCCCCCGGCATTCTGCAGCGCTGCTGCAGGCTGTCGCTGCCTCCTCGTCCCCGACAGAGCATTGCTTTCTGGATGCGGGGCTTGAAATCCCCACCTCCAGAAAGCTAATGCTGTGATTGGCTAACTCAGGCAGGTTCAGCCGATCACAGCCATTAAATGACATCATTGAATGGCTGTGATTGGCTGACGCTGCCTGAGTTAGCCAATCACAGCCATTCAATGATGTAATTGAATGGCTGTGATTGGCTGACGTCGTGTGAGTTAGCCAATCACAGCCATTCCATGATGTCATTCAATGGCTGTGATCGGCTGAACCCACCTGAGTTAGCCAATCACAGCATTAGCTTTCTGGAGGCGGGGATTTCAAGCCCCGGATCCAGAAAGCAATGCTCTGTCAGGGACAAGGAGGGAGCGCCAGCCTGCAGCAGCGCCGCAGAATGCCGGGGAAGGTGAGTACTGCTTTTTCTTTTTCGGACACCGTATTCCCAGAGTATAAGGCGACAGTTGGGGGGTTGTCTTATACGCCCCATCGCCTTATACACTGGATATACGGTATATATTATTCCAAATAATCTGCTCATATTTTGAATATTCTAGTTATTTTTCATAAAGCCTTTTTTTCAGTGTCTTTTCATTCCTCAGTGTTGACTTGAATAACTTGGCCTAATTAGATGTTATGGTCCTGAGGGCCTAAGGGTAGCTTCTAGAGATGAGCGAGTATACTCGCTAAGGCACATTACTCGAGCGAGTAGTGCCTTAGCCGAGGATCTCCCCGCTTGTCTCTAAAGATTCGGGGGCCAGTGGGGGGCGAGGAGCGGCGGGGGAGAGCGGGGAGGAATGGTTGGGAGATCTCTCCCTCTCTCCCCCCTACTCCCACGCGCTCCCCGCCGCAACTCACCTGTCACCCGCGCCGGCCCCCGAATCTTTAGAGACGAGCGGGCAGATACTCGGCTAAGGCACTACTCGCTTGAGTAATGTGCCTTAGCGAGTATACTCGCTCATCTCTCGTAGCTTCACATCTACGTTAGAATCTCCGGTTAGAGATGCTATCATCACAGATGCCGCTGAAAATATTGGGAAAAAAGGGCTGCATGCAGTACTCTTTCTTCTGTCCAAAATGTGGGCAGCTAGGCGGAAAGTGGGCGGACCTTATTATAGTCAATGGAGTCTACCCCCTGCTGTCCGGTTCTGTTCAGAGACGGAATTGTTCAGGTTTGGGGAATCCCCTTTTCTGAACCCTGAACAGAGCAGGAAAGTGGAATCCCCAGCTCAGATGTGAACACCCTTACCTTCAACATAGTTATGCCTATTTTTAATAGTATTGTCTATTTTTAATAGTATTGTAAAGACTATATGAAACCAGGCTGAATTTATTTATACAGGTCACATATCTTTAATGTGACTTCCTAGGTTAGAGCAGGTTATGTACTGTGTATACTTCATGCTTATCCGGGATGGCTAACCCATGTACATCATTTGAATAAACAGATCAACCATTAGAGTAATTAGACAGAGAGATAGATGTTTAATTTAAATCTGGCACTTGTTCCATGAACTACTTTAATGATTGCATAGGTGAAAACTTGCTGATTTCGAATATGTATTTTTTTTCTCTGCACTCACGGGCATTCGCATTCAGTTGGCCTGCAAAGTGTCTCTGCACCGAAGACCATTTGTGGACTGACTGTGGGAGAATGAATATTAAAATGAGATATTCAGATTCAGCATCTTTAGACCTATCCAACCATTGGGGGGTTTCCATGGTGACAAATTCCCTTTAAAGGGACATACTGGCATAAGAACTCGTACACATGACCGTGTTATGAATTCATACAGCCAATGAGTTGTACAGAGCTATAATATGGCGACCATAGAAGTCTATGGAGCCTTACTTTACTTCAGCATTTTTCCAATGTCCATATGAGCCCAATGGATTTTGCTCTGCTTCATTGACAAAAGAAATACTACTGTGTTTCCCCGAAAATAAGACAGTGTCTTATATTAATTTTTGTTAAAAAAGGTTTAACTTTTTTACATGTATAGCTGCCTCGACACTATTTAAATTGACTTTTTTAATTAACTGTTAGCAGGGCTTAATTTTGGAGTAGGGCTTATATTTCAAGCATCCTCAAAAAGCCTGAAAAATCATTTTGCATCCTCAAAAATCCTGGAAAATCATGCTATGTCTTATTTTCAGGGTATGTCTTATTTTCAGGGAAGCAGGGTATTAAACTGATGCATACAGCCTTTTACATTATATAAACCAGAACTAGATGCAGTTTCTCTATATTGAACCAAGAGTGCTTACGCCCCAAAGGTGTTTGTATTATTATAAATCTACTCCTACCTTATCGAATCTCCAATTAGCATAATATTATTTTTGTATCTTAAGCCTACAACTAAACTGATAACATCCCTGTGAAATGAAATGAATAAAGCATTTATTGTGCAGAAATCTGGATCATTAGATTCAATTAGCTGAGATAATGTCCCACAATGATACCTTTAAGTAGTTTATGCATATGGCCCAAGGAATTAATAAGGCAAAGCATGTGTTCTTGCCATTGGGGACGTGGCATCTCCTAAAACAACAACAACTGCTGAATGGTAAATCTAAGAAGTTTTACTTTCGGGCAAATCTGTTGTCTTTATAGGGAATTGTAAAAGTGTAAATCCATATTTATCCAGTTTTACTTACAAATTTTCAAGTCAAACTGATTTTTTTCTTCTTAAGAAGCTGAAGAAGTCAAAATATCTTTGGGCTATAATTGTTTCAAGGTTGTTTAGGCCCGATTCAGTGCTTTAAATTGTCTTGATACACTTTTATCATTTATTTATAAGCCTACAGTATACATTATGCATCTCCTGTGTAGAAACAAATGACTGATCTGTAGGGTTTAAGTTACAGGAATTTTTTTTTCATGGAATGTAGGACAAAGTTTTATCACATTGGTCTACGAAAACATTTTTTGCTCCTACTTGAAAGTATGCCTTTACTTCAAAGATTTGAGGGTGCTGAATCGTAATCTGGAAGCAGAACTGTTCGATTGCCGACCATTTTGGAGAGATACGGGGTTTCTGAAAAACAATATCTCAACTAGGAATTCTAATTTTTATCAATTTATTTACTATTTACGTTATTAATTGAACACTTTCAGAAAACAATATTTTTAATGTTACACAACAATAGTCAATGCACAACAGCAACGACTCATTCAGTCATTTTCTTTCTTTTATAACCTTCGCCAATAGCCTCTCCCTTGTAAGACAGTGACTGACAAAGTGCTAGAGGGTGGATACGTGCTACCGAGCGGCCTGGGCTCGATGGAGGAAGCCAGCAGTTCTGTGTCAGTAACGCTATGTTACTGACACGTTGTAGTGTTTGTAAGTGGCTCCAAGCCGCATAGTCCGGGCCGGCTTTCCGGGAGTGGTCAAAGTGAAGGGTGGGATGGCCACTCCCACGTACCAGGTGGGGCTGGTACCAGGCCTTATAAAGCCTGGGCCTGCAGGTTGAGGAGGAGCTGAGCATCTGGCTGAGAGCCAGAGAGTGCGTCTGGCAGAGAGCCAGAGAGTGCGTCTGGCAGAGAGCCAGGGAGAAAGCGTCTGGCTGAGAGCCAGAGAGAGGGCTCTGTGGAGCAGGGAGCCCGGCTAGCCCAGCGTGTGGGCTGTGAGAGAGCCAAAAGGCGAGGTTGACAGGGTGACGCCCCTAACCTCAACACCCAGGAGGGTGTGGTGAGACCTCCACAGGTCGGAGGACTGGACTGGCTGTGTACCGCAAGAAAGAAGTATTCTGACGTTTTGAAGTGAGTAGTCAGGAACAAGCATATGTATAGTGAGTGCTCAGACGAGCAGGTGTTTATTTCCGTTATTGGTTATGTTTCTGCTGCAATAAACTCAGGCAAAGCCTGGACTAAAGAACGTTGTTGCCCGGTATCACTGTCTCTGGCCGCGGATGCCCACGCTGCTACTGCCCCTAAACGCTAATCCCTCACACCCTGTAATGTTTTTCCATTTGGACAATATCTCTTCATGTTCGTCTGAGATTGCTCCCAGGTGAGGTGGAAAGAAAGTTAAATGTGTATGGAGGAAATTAACTTTTAGAGACATTGTGCAACTTAATGTCCAGTATGGAGGCAGCAGCTCTACCACTATTTCTGTTGGTTAAAACATTGTGGGGGTTTTTTGTACCAATTTTTTGGCTTTTTTTGGCACAAATTTTAAATTCCAATACAGAAAATGAAACCTTAGAATCTGCTGTATTCCAATATCTTGTAGGAAAAAAGGGGAAATGTATATAAAGATGTGTTATAGTTTAAAACGTTGTTACTTTGTTAACATCTACTTATATGGTCACCTAATAACTTTTAAAATATGATTATTATAGATTAAAATTTCACAGGCACAAAATAAGAGCCCCTTTAGTATCACCTTCAAGATTTCACCAAAAATTGAAGCCCAGTTTTTGATGTTACTAAAAAATGTTTTTTCTCAATAACTGTAGGTTTGGAGTCCCGATTAGTTTTCAGCACTAGAGTTGGGCAAACGAACTCTGTCGAGCTTGATGCTCGTTCAAGTATTAGCGTACTCGATGGTGCTTGTTACTCGAACGAGCATCAAGCCGTGTTCGACCCCACCCTAGTTTTTGGCTTCTCCCCACTGTGACGTGCCTGTTTTGGCCCCTCCCGTTGCAACGCAGCGCGCGTCAATGGCGAATTTTTGGGCTGGCAGGGAGGGAGGGAAAGAGAGAGAGAGAGAGAGAGAAAAAAAAAACACACGAACCAAGAAAAAAAAAAAGCTCGGGATCCAGCGTCCCACATACAAAATTGCTCGAGTCTCCCATTGTAGCCAATTGGTTTCATTACTCGAGTAGAGCTCTCGAATTTTCCGAAAAGCTTGACTCAAATAACGTGTACCCAAGCATTTGGGTGCTCGCTAGAGATGAGCGAACCTACTCGTTTCGAGTAATTACTCGATCGAGCACCGCAATTTTCGAGTACTTCCGTACTCGGGTGAAAAGATTCGGGGGGGCGCCGGGGGGTGGGGGGAGGCGTGGCGGAGCGGGGGGTAGCAGCGGGGAACAGGGGGGAGCCCTCTCTCTCTCCCTCTCCCCCCCCACTCCCTGCTGCAACCCCCCACTCACCCACGGCGCCCCCCGAATCTTTTCGCCCGAGTACGGAAGTACTCAAAAATCGTGGCACTCGGGTGAAAAAGGGGTGTGGCCGAGTACGCTCGCTCATCTCTAGTGCTCGCTCATCTCTATTCAGCACCCAAAAATGCATAAAGAAATGATATTTTTGTTGACAAGAGGATTTTGAAGCAGACCAGTGTTACTATTACATTTTAGAAACAGATACTAGGATAATATGGTCAACATAATGCTATGTAATGATACAAGAAAGTTGGGGAAAATGTACATTGATTGGCATTAGAGGAAATCAATATCTCATAAGTTTATTATTTTGTATACAGCTTGAAGCTACATTAAGCTTTATTTTATAGCTGCTCTATAGTGTCATATAAGGGGTATAGTTATAGATCGTTCAGCATAGCATCAGGGCTCTGAAGCTTGATAGGATTCAAAAAAGATCCCATAAGAAGAGACTCCTACGAAGTGTGATAGTTGGGGAGGTTTTTCTGGTATAACACATCCAATCTTCTCAGCTCTTCTGACATCCCTGTTTTAGTAAATAACTATATTCTCTGTAAAATAATACTTGATGGGCATCTTTTCTTAGAACTCTATATTGTGCTGTTCCTCTATTATTTCTCCTGGAAATTTTTGAACAAATAGCAACTGGGTGTTACCAGTTTGGGGTGTGTCCCTATAGAGTCTGACCCAGCCCATGGTTGACAGTGCCAGACTATATAGAAAGAAAAAGGTTTGGTCCGGTGTTAGCCAGTAGAGACAAAAGTGACTGTATATATATATGTACAAATTTACACTTAAAACAATACTAAAACAGGATGAAAAGAAGAATAAATACTTAATTAGTTCACTGATATATGAAAGTTAATATATTAAAAGACAACTTCAAATCCCAACATCATTGAAGAATTTGGAAGTACAAGTTTACAACCATATATGACAGTCTCAAGACCGGAATCAACATTGGAATTAGTTTCATGCATCATTGGAGGATATGAGAAATCTATAGCAGAGATAACACACAGGCCTGGTGACTCTCTAACACCAATTTAGAGACCAGAAAACTCATATGCTTCTTCAGATCTATTCCATTAAGTGTGAAGAAGAACCCTAAGTAGGTTTGAAAGCTCACTGGTGCTTTAACAAATAATGCAGGAGAAATCATAGAGGTTAATGGGAGGGGAAGCAAATCTAATAAATAGTTTTTCTCAAGTGTATTCCCAACGGGAAAAAAAAGTCACACGAGATGCAGGGGGATAAAATGAACCCTCTGCCTAACTCAGGAAAAAGTGCTCGTTAAAAAAGATTAAAATTGACAAATGGACAAATCACCGGGCCCAGATGGAACACATCCAAGGGTTCTAAGGGAACTAAGTGACGTGATAGACAAACCACTATTTCTTATATTTAGGGACTCTAATGAGACCGGGGTGGTACCACTGGATTGATGAATTGCCAATATACAAAAAGGGGTCAAGAAGTGAGCCTGGTAACTACAGGCTGGTTAGTCTCACCTTAATAATTCGAAAAATATTAGATGGGTTTCTGAGGGATGCCATACTGGAAGTCAGTCTGGGCGCAACCGTGTGTATCTGAGTAAAAATTGGCTCAGTGATAGAAATCAAAGGGTGGTAATAAATGGTTCGTACTCTGATTGGGCAACGGTCACTAGTGGGGGCAACAGGGCTCAGTATTAGGCCCCATTCTGTTCAATATATTTATCAATGACCTGATAGAGGGGCTGCACAGTAAAATATCAATATTTGCAGATGATACAAAATTACACAAGATAGTACAACAGAAGACAGTGTACGGCTACAAAAGGACCGAGATAAGCCGGGGGCTTGGGTTAAAGTTCAATATTGATAAATATAAGGTTATGCACATGGGCAGGAGTAATGGGTGTCAGCAACAAACACTAAATGGGGAACTGCTAGGGAAAAGTGTAAAATTGTTCTTGTGTGCTAAAGACTGCGCCTTCATCAGCTGGATGTTGAACTAATATGCTTTTTAGACAAGTAAATGTGAGTTTTAACTCCTCGTTTACTGAGGTGTACATCAGGCAGTAGTGTGACAAGTAACCTGCAGTACAACTCTTTGCTCCCTGACCCCTACTACATCATTACATTATCATCATCACCACATCATAAAAAGAGAACTATTATATTATCACAGTGATCTATATACTGTATGCAGTAATATAGAGTGACTGACTGTACTCTGCTTACTGCAGCCTTATTCCTCCTGGAATACAATGTTTTCAGTTCACAACATAAAAGATTGGGTGGTTTGCTGCTGAATTTACCAGTGTAATGGATTGTAAAGCTGTTGTTTGGAACTTACCCCCTGGGACTGTGTAAGTCAGTTGTCTGCATACATCCAGAAATCTAATCAGCACGGCTAGTAAAGTATAAAGTAATGGTTTTAGAAAAAAGAAATCCATCTGCTCAACTTACTGCTATGGCGGGTTATGGTTTAAACTCAAGCATCATTGCACTGGATTTGCAGTAAGACTGTCTGTATATATGGTGCATTATATATTATGAAATGTCACATATAGGTCTTATTTCATTCACAAAGCTCCCCAGCATTTGGCAGCAATAAGACATCCATGATAAGCACTTTGGCTTAGTTTGATTTGTGAGTCTTTAAGACAACATAAGGCAGCAGAGAGCAGAGTTCCTGAGAGGTCAGATTGCTGGTGCATTGCCAGCCATCAGCTCTGAAGATATTTATCAGTTTAATCAGGGCAGGCTGCTTCAAGGGCATCTACTGATTATACAAAGCTCATGTGCGGCATGGGTCTGCAGCAAAAGTCAGATTCATGGAGTAGGGCTGAGCCTGTCAATATGCAGAAAAGGTGCAGTTAAAGGAAGTTTGTAATTCTACAATATCTGTGAAGTTATATAAGAAAATCGGTAAATACATTTATGGTGATTGAGAAAAGGTAGGACAAGCTCTCTTGTTGCCCAAAGTAGGGGGTTCCGGTTGCGCCCCTAAGCACTCTATCCATGAAGAAAAGCATACTTGCTGTTGGATGGACAATTATTTGCCCCTTGTTCCTTGACCTTCCCATCCAATTCCTAGCTCTGCCTATAGTACCAAATTGGGCTGCTGTAATGTTGACAGCACTGTCTGCTTCCGGCACCGTCCACACTGATAGTAGTCTCGGCAATCAGCTGATTGATGAAGAACCCCAGAGGCAGACCCCTGCCAATCAACCATTAATGACCTATTCTAAAGGTAAGGGCTCGTTCACACAAGCGGATAAATGGCGCGTTTTTACAAGCGACCCATATATGCGACCATCTGTCGCATTGGTTTCCAATGCATCCATTGACACGGGAGAATATACGGTGCATAAAAACGATGAACCATGAAAAATGGAACATACATGACCGAAATACATGCCGACTAGTGTTGAGCGAGCATACTCGCTAAGGGCAATTGCTCGAGTGAGCATTGCCCTTAGCGAGTACCTAACCGCTCAAGACAAAAGGTTCGGGTGCCGGCGCGGGCGAGTGATGAGTAGCGGCAGCCAACAGGGGGGAGCGGGGGGAGAGAGGGAGATAGAGATCTCCCCTCCATTCCTCCCTGCTCTCCCCCGCAGCTCCCTGCCCGCCGCCGGCACCCGAACCTTTTGTCTCGAGCGGACAGGTTCTCGCTAAGGGCAATGCTCGCTCGAGCAATTGCCCTTAGTGAGTATGCTCGCTCATCACTAGTGCCGACACATATATACGTTGGGCAAAAAGATAGTTCTGGAACTATGTTTTGGCCAATATACGCCGGCTGGTCCCATAGACTCCTATGGGAGCAGGGGGAAAAAAAGGAGGAGGCTGTGAAAAGCTTACATGTGTGTCTATGTAGGCATTAGAAGTCATCCAGAGGAATAAAGCCAAGCGAGGGTTTTCTGGGGTGCAACGTATTTTTTCACTAAAAACCACGCTCAGCGGTCGTGTGAATGGGTGAGAAGAGGCTGATGACCCTGGCGGAAAAACATCATTTCACATAATTTTACGACGCTGGTGAGAAACGTAAAAATGCATATGCTCATGTGAAAGAACCCCAAGTCATGCTCGCTCATCTCTAATCTCCAACCAATTAATTGACTACATCACTGACCAATTAATTAAATTGATATACACACCTATGGGATTTTACCACATTTGTTATATTTAGCTCTAATAGAGGCGTTGGATGTATGCAAGGATGGGAAGTAAACCATTTGGCTTCTCTATAACAAACCTTAATGGGCACACAGCTTCTATTGATCACTTGCATGAGATCTGAATTTTTCTGACAATGTGTCAGCTTGCTCTCCCTTTACTACCCAATTGAGAAAACACATTTGTGAGTGGCATATAATGGTGAATTGGAAAATATTTAAACACTAGAGAGGAGTGGGCATTGCTCTTCTCGAGTAACTGCACTCTCGCCCGAGCAGGCTCGGGGGGGGGGCGGCGGAAGGTGGGGGGAGCGGGGGGGAGCTTAAGAGAGATCTCTCCCCCCCCCCCCCCCCACCCGAGCCTGCTCGGACGAGAGTGCAGTTACTCGAGAAGAGCGATGTTCGCTTATCTCTATTAAACACTAAAACGTCTAAGGCACCTCCTTTACCTATTGGCAATGTCAGCAGTTCAGTCATAAAATTACTATTTCAATTTTATTGATGCTTAATCTTTTCAACAGAAAAAAAGTGCGATTAAATTGCCTTAAACTTTTGGATTAAATTGCTCAAACTTTGATCTTCAATTGACAAGTGGATAGATAGACGTATCATTTGTTAACACCATGACATATGGCTTGCGATGTGACCTGTTGGCATGTGCTCATACATCACTATTAAAATGTGCCAACTATAATAAATGTTGTCACACATAAAAGAGGAAGCAAAAAACAACAATTCCATCTGGGATATAATAGATGTGAGGCGTCTCTTATAATTTATTACATGTCAGAGCAGGCAGTAATTATTCATCCTAAATATTTGCAATTCTAATAGTAAATTGTATCTTCTTTCCCATTTACTAATATTAAACTTTCATTTATACTAAACATCAAATGCAAAGTTTTTACCCGACTTCGATCTTCTGATCAAGTAATACAAATATTATGTAGTTCTGCTGGTTTGAGGTTTCTGTTTCCTAGAACTTAGAGTCTAAAAGGAATGAAGCCCGTGATCCAGCTCTGTGGATACCGTATGTGTTTGTTTGGACCTGCCATATAAATATAAGGATAAGTAATTTATCAATGGTTTCACTTCAGTTTCCTTCATTAGGGCTCAGTCAGATGGGCATTTTTATGTGCGCATGTTACCTGCGTTTGCGATCCCCATCTATATAGAACCAATGCTTTTCAATGGCATCACAAAAATGCGCAGCGGTAAATATAGGGCAGCGGATTTTAAAATGCTACAGCATCCAGGGGTTTCACCTTGTGTTGAATGGGGCCGGCGGCAGCAGCGCCGACCCCATTGAGAACATGCAGTGAAGATCGGGATCCTCTGTCACAGCTCTGACAGCTGTGGCACAGGAGCATGAGGTTCTCCTATTGAATTCAATAGAGCCGGTGCTACAGCCGGCTCCATTGAAAGCAATATGCTGCTGGCAAGCCCTACAGTGATTTTTGGGGAAGGGCTTTAAATATAAGCCCTTCCCTGAAAATCATCCCTAAAATGTGTAAAAATTAAAAAATATATATACTCACCTCTCTGCAGCTGCCGGGGCTCAGGCGCGTCTTGTCGGGTCTTCTCCTGAACTGCTATGAAGTGCATTCAGCAGGTGGGGATTTAAAATCCCCGCCTGCTGGAAGGGCTGCCTCTGATTGGCTAAGCACTGTGACCAATCAGAGGCAGCCCTTTCAGCAGGCGAGGATTTTAAATCCCCGCCTGCTGAAAGCACTTCAGAGCAGTGCAGGGAGAAGACCCGGTTGGATGCGCCTGAGCCCCGGCAGCTGTGGAGAGGTGAATATATATTTTTTTATTTTTTACACATCTTAAGGATGATTTTTCAGGGAAGGGCTTATATTTAAAGCCTTTCCCTGAAAATCACAGCAGGGCTTGCCAGCAGCCCATTGCTTTCAATGGAGCCGGCTGTAGTGCCGGCTCCATTGCATTTAATGGCAGAACATCATGATCCTCTGCTACAGCTGTGACAGCTGTGGCAGAAGATTTCTTCATCTCCATGGGGAGTCTCATTATCACTAGACACTGTGACAATGCTGCCACTGGCCCCATGGACCAAAGGTAAAACCCCTGGATGTGACAGCATCCAGGGGTTTCACATCCAAGAAATCCCCTGCTGCAGCTGTCACAGCCGCAGCAGGAGATAGCGGGCAGCGCACTTTATGTGTGCAAAAATGCGGCTAAGTACAGTTTTTTCAGTGTGACGCCCGCTTCTGTCACGCAAATTGTTTTTGGCATACGTTTTTGCGCACATAAATTTACACGTTAAATCGCCCGTATGGCTGAGCCCTTAAAAGGGTTTTCAAAGATAAAATTGGATAACTACATCCACTTTCTCATCACTTTTCAAAAGTAGTAAGAAAAGAGAAAACTTGCAATTTATAGCAGAAACATTTGCATCTTTTCTACGTTAAAATACTTGCGCAAATCAATTAATAAATTCCCTCACAGTGTTTATTATAAATGTGGCAGTTACTTAATTTCTCAGTTTTACAATCTTCCCTGGGGAGGCCATATTGGAGGAGCACATATCCTTCCTGCACTGTTTGTACAGGCAGTGCGTCAGGATGTATGTGCTTCAAGGCAGCATAAATCAATGGGAAATAAAAGGGTTGTACCAAAAGGTAAAATTATGCCCTATCCACAGGACAGGGTAAACTGTATGATTAGTGGGAGTCGATTGGCTGTGACCCCCACCAATCTCAATCACAGGGTCCCCGATAGTCCCCACATAAATGGAGTGGAGGACATGCATGCGTGCCGCCACTCTATTCGTTTCGATGACAGTGCAGAAATTGCCGACTACGAGCCCTCAGCAATCTCCAGCACTGGTTTAGGGCTATTTTACATGGAATATTCATGTTCTCGCTGGGTCATGCGAATCTGAACCATAATCTCTCAGCATAAATTCTGCTAGTGGCTGAATGATGGATGATAAATAATTTGCTTATCCTTCAGTTGTGCAGGCATACAGATCAAACAACCATCGGCCTGGGTAATCAGGCATTCATCTATGAACAACTGCATGCTTACTGTGATTGGGGACGGGCGGCTAGAAGCAATCTCCTCTCGCTCCACCTCCATTCATTGAGTGACCATCGCTCCTGTGTGAAAGGACGGGTGCCATAATCGCTGGGACCAATGTCAGACGCTTATTGACTATTTACACGGCTGACAGTCGGGCAAACGACTGCACAAGTGCTGATGTCACCTTGCCCGACTGCACAAGCGCTGATGTCACCGCTAAGGTCGTTAGTTAGATTTCTCTCCTGGATCACAAGCTTCTCAGTGGTTTCTGGCTCAGTGCTTCACCTTCTATGTGAAGAGCTGAGTGGGGAGCTTTTACATGGAACGACAAACCCGCGATCCGGCGATGCTTTTTACTGCATAATTACCGCTCAAATTTGTTCATTTAACCAAATTTTGACCAATAATCATCCCCAGTTAATGGCCCGTTAAACACCTGACTATCATCCCATATAAAGGGCCCCTTATCCAAACTTCAAACAGCACAATAGAGAAGTCTTTATTCATTAAAGCCTCCTGCCATCCTATGCTAATGAGATGACTCTGCTGATTATGTACTAGTCTATGCAGCAGGGCTAAAGTGAGCTGGGAAAAAACGAGATCTGTCCGCCTATTGTGTGTATTGTAGCAACTAGCGGATAAATTAAAAAAGACAAAAATAAACAGCAAATTAAAAAATTCGTTAGCATAAAATCTGATTTATATAATATATACATTATAATTTATTAATGTCACATTCTCTTTAACAGATCACAATTAGAAGGATGGCAAGTTTTGATATGTACGTATGAAAGTTGTAATGGAGTAGAGGACAGCTCGGCTCTATCCACAACTGCCATAGGATTCAAGAAGAACACAACCCTTGTTTATATGTCCTATATGTGCATAGAAATATCATGGAGGGGGATCACCAATTCAAGCCACCCCCTCCCCCCTCTATGAGTCACCCTTGTATTACAGAATGGCCATTTATCTGAATGGCTGTCATGTAATGCTACATATTCTCTGCTCTACCTCTTGGTTGGTCAACACTTCCCCTGGAGAAATCAGCTGTTTTCTGGGAGTGCTGGTCGCAGGATCTAGGGCATTCGGCTGATCGCTTCGGAGATCACTGTCTGAAAAGGATTGCCTCTGATGGGACGACCCCTTTAGTAGTTGACGGTCATGCAAGGTTGGCCACCTCTCCATTGAATTCTATTTAGACTGCAGCACCATAAATAAGCAGCAGCGCCCCCTGTTACCCTGTTAGATGAGAACCCCTATGGTACGACCCACACCTAACAGATAGTTATGGCATTTCCTGTAGTATAGCCCTTTAAGTGAGATCCTTTGTTTACTGAATGGTTTATCGGTGATATTTCTGCAAACAAAACTTTGAATCCAAGTAATATATTTTTAATGTCTCCAGCACTAACACTGAAAAATGCTTTATCCCCCTGTTTATACATTAAGATTTCCTACAGGATCAGATAGAAGAAACATAAAAGGTGTCAAAATCTGCTGGAGCTGTTTAGCTCTGGAATATTAAACCACCATATGTCAATATCAGTAGTGAACATGTTTAACAATCTAGGCCAATAATATGTCAGGGGAGTTAAACATTACATTTTGTCAGCTCTTCAATTATGCATATTAGAAAATCTATTTTGAGGAAACATTAAAAAGCAAGTTTTGCATACTAAGTAATAAGTCGAAAATTGGGCTTTTTTGCAATATTACAATGTCAGCGTTTAGTTGTATTATTTGCTGATCACTTTAGTGAATATGTGACTTTCATGGAGAAAAGTTTTTCAAGTTTTTTCATTTATATGAATATTGTGCCTAAAATGACAAATTTACCCTTAAAGGAACGATAAACCAAAAACGAATTCTAAAAGTAAAGCTAGTTCCCCTCAACGGTTGTACAGTAAAGCCCCATTTTCATGGGATAAATGACAGGCAAACGATGCCCGACACTTGTCCCCGCATGTACTTACTCCCATGCTGTCACACAGGAGCGAGTATCATTGGCTTGCACTGGGGCAGCTGGAGGAGATTTCATTCCTCACTCCCCCCCCCCACCCCTCTCCATTCCCTTAACATAGTAGCTGTTCAGTATTGAACGGCTGCTGTTTGCACTCATCGTTCAGGATTTTATGCCGCCTAAACTATGACTGATGATCCTGAATGATGAACAATGAGTGTAAATAGCAGATGTTCAGTACTGAACGGCCGCTGTGTTAAGTCAATGGAGAAGGGCGGAGGAGAGCAAGGAGTAAAATTTCCTCCTGCTGTCCCACCTCCCTGCTGGCCACTCTGTCAGAGAGCCAACGATACTCGCTCCTGTGCAGGAGCATGGGAGCGATGACACACAGGGATGAGTGTCGGGCATCATTTGCCCGACATTTGTCCTGTGTAAATGGGGCTTAAGTCTGCATGGTCTTGAAACAGTCTTGTAGACATCCTACAGAGGGTTACTTTTCTACTGATCTGCTTCATTTTCAGCTGGTTAATGGCTGAGAAGAGCTTTGTCAAATGTAAATTCAAGTCCCCATGGTGAATTAAAAAAAAGTAAAAATAAGCAAAAAACAAGTTTTTTTTATTATTGTAAAAAATAAAAGATATTAAACATTTTCCCATATTTACAAAAGAAAAAATTCTAAACAAAAAAAGCCGAAAGCATATTCGACATCACCACATCCATAAAAGTCCTATCCATCAAAATTATGCATTATTTATAAAGCACAGTGTATGCTATTAAAAAAGTACATAACATCAGAATTGCGCTTTTTTAGTTACCCTGCCTCCAAGAAATAATGAAAAGTGATCTAAATGGTGTGTATACTCCTAAATGGTACCATTAAAAACCATAGGTTGTCCCATAAAATATAAATCTCCACAGAACTCATAATAACATAGTATGTTAGGCCAAAAAAATTTCACTGCTCTTACAGTAAAGAACCCCCTTCTGTATTGGTATGGAAACCTTCTTTCCTCTAGATGTAGAGGATAACCCCCTTGTTATAGTCACAGTCCTGGGTATAAATAGATGATTGGAGAGGTCTCCATATTGTCCCGTGACATATTTATATTTAGAGATGAGCGAGCACGCTCGTTTAAGGCTGATGCTCGATCAAACATCAGTCTTGTCGAGTAACTGATACTCGACCAAGCACCATGCGGGGGGGGGGGGGGGTGGCAGCGTGGGTGGGGGGGAGAGATCTGTCTTGCACGTACCCAGTGCTAATCGAGCTGCCACTATGATCGATAAAGGACCCAAGGAATACAAAGCTAATAACTACTTTGATTTCCACACTGTTGACCTTGATGTGGAATTCCTTGTTGGCAGGGGTCATGATCTTTGTTTTCTTAATGTTCAAGTGAAGTCCCATCTTCTCCCATTCTTCTTTTAGCTTCAGGATCAGCGTCCTCAGATTCTTTGCTGTCTCTGCTACCAGGGTTGTATCGTCTACGTATCTTAAATTATTGATGGTTCTTCCACCTATTTTCAATCCAATACCCAGATCATTTAAGTCCAGCCGCCACATGATCACTTCTGCATAGGAGGTTGAAAAGAAAAGGAGAGAGGATGTATACTTGTCTGGTACCGTTTTTCATCTTGAATCGTTCTGTATCCCTATTCTATATCTGGTTCTCACTGTTGCTTATTGATTGATCTAATTTTATATACCAACCTTTCATGTGGCGCAGTATATAAGATCCAACGACTCTCTTTGGTCCAATCTAAAACTTACCTCCTCATTGAAGCTGATCAGATTGGTTTGACAGGAACGACCCCTCATAAACCCATGCTGATATTTAGTCAGTTTTTTCTACATTGTGTATGTCACAAAAGAAGGTCCCCAAAGATAGCAAATTGGTGGGTTTTTTGTTTTTTTATGTCACTCCACTTTGAAATTCTTACTCATTCATCAGCACAATATATGTGATATATTAAATAATAACTTTCAAAAATACTACTCATCCCGCAAAAAAACAAGCTATCAGACAGCTGCGTTGGGGCTTTTACCCACTAGTGTTTTTTTTAATGCTGCGATATCGCTGCAAATGTCAATGGGACTTTCTAATGTTAAAATCGTATCACACAAAAAACGCAAGTTTGCGCTTAGAAGAGTTATGATTTTTTTTAAGAGGGGAGGAGAATCAAAAAGGGAAAAAAGAATCTTTGTGTCATATTGCAGACTGCGCAGTGCGTGTGGGGGGGGGGGAGGGGGTGGGCGGAGGCTCCTGCTGCAGGTAGCTGTCTTATAGCTAGTCATAGAACTATGTAGAGGAGCAGGATGAAGAGAGACATTCACAAGATATTATAGTCTTACAGATTACTCAGCTTTAACTGCAATATTAGACAAAATAAGATTAAAGGGGTTGTCCCGCGGCAGCAAGTGGGTCTATACACTTCTGTATGGCCATAATAATGCACTTTGTAATGTACATCGTGCATTAATTATGAGCCATACAGAAGTTATAAAAAGTTTTATACTTACCTGCTCCGTTGCTGGCGTCCTCGTTCCCATGGAGCCGACTAATTTTCGCCCTCCGATGGCCAAATTAGCTGCGCTTGCGCAGTCCGGGTCTTCTGCAGTCTTCTATGGGGCCGCTCGTGTAGAATGCCGGCTCCGTGTAGCTCCGCCCCGTCACGTGCCGATTCCAGCCAATCAGGAGGCTGGAATCGGCAATGGACCGCACAGAAGCCCTGCGGTCCACGGAGACAGAGGATCCCGGCGGCCATCTTCAGCAGGTAAGTATGAAGACGCCGGACCGCCGGGATTCAGGTAAGCGCTGTGCGGGTTGTTTTTTTAACCCCTGCATCGGGGTTGTCTCGCGCCGAACGGGGGGGGGGGGGGTTTAAAAAAAAAAAAAAACCCGTTTCGGCGCGGGACAACCCCTTTAATGGAAAAGAGATTAAGGGTAGATATGCTGTGATTTTTATTTTTTGTGCATTTTTTATGTTTAGTGTTACTTTAAATGAATTGTTCAGGAATAGAAAAAAGGGTTGTTCTTACAGAAACAGTATCACCCTTGTCCATAGGCTATGTCTGCTAGTCCAACTTAGTCCAACTACTTTGATTGAACTGTAATGCCATTTATAACCAATGGCACTGTTTCTGAAAAAAAAAAGATTTTTCCTATTTTTCCTTTACCTAAATCTACATAACCTCTTTTAAAATCCCAAACATTACAAAGAACCTTCGCAAAGTGGCCAAGAGCTCTGTGAGTCCTTTATTCTGCTGATGGGTGGGCTTTCAAGCTGCCCCCCAATAATCAGACATTGATGATCTATTCTAAGATTAAACTATCAGTGTTTGTCCTTTGAAAAAACTCTTTAAAGTTCTAGAAAACTGCTTCATCCAGTTTCATGCCGGTCCCAAGAATGCTTGATTATTGGACGTTTACTGTGTTAAACAAATGAACTCTTTCCATTTCTTTCATCTTCACTCTGACTGAGAATTTAATCAGTATATGTCTTATGATTAATGGAGGAGAAGCCTTTGGCAGACAAGATATGTGATTTAGCAAGAGTCCAATAATCACTTTACTCTGTTACATCCTAAAGGCATTCATAAAGATATAGAATGTCACTGATGAAGCCTCGGACATGTGTGCGCTATACGGTATTCACCCACATTAATGAACTGTACAACCCTAAAAGGACTTCGTACAAATGGAAGCTGATAATTGCTGCTGTGAAATTAACATGTAACAAGGTCATGAGAAAAAGTTTATAAACTAGACAATGGAATGAAGTTTCTAATGGAAAAACAATGGAATAAAGTTTCTAATAAACTTTCTAAAGTACTAATAATGCAACATATGCTTCTCGATGGGAATACCTCCACACATACAGAATCCATAGGAGCATGCCATGAATCTGACGGAAAAAAATCCCATATGAAAACAGAGGTGCAGAAGTGACCCCCTGTACATTTATGGGAGCCCTCTTACAGCTCAGTACCAAATGGAGCGGTAATGCAGCCATGTGCATGAAGTGTATTCATTTATATAGCACAGCCATTGTCATTACTTCCTGTCCATGTAACTGGATTTAACCTGTTATTTTAAATTTTTTTATACATATAGTTAAGTTGAATATTTTCTTGTATATGTTTCTTTAAGAAAGATCATGGTTGCCTGGTTGGGTGAGGTTGTGCTATGATGCAGAAATGTAGTGTCAGGGGCAGTACTGCAAAAAAACAGGGTGACCCTGAGATTATTTAAGCTCCATGGAGTAATGAAGATCAGTAGTTATTGATACGGAGTAACATGGTATGTTAGGCTGAAAGAAGACAGTGTCCATCTAGTTCAACCTGTTTCCACCTTCCGTGTTGATCCAGAGGAAGGCAAAAAAAAACAACAACAATGGGGCAGAAGCCAATTTAGCCCATTTGGGGGAGTGCATATATAACAATCTGATGGAAGGGTGCAATCTTTTAAGAGACAAAGTGAAGGCGGCAAGTCTGCAGATTCCTAACCAACTTCTCTTTTATTATATTAAAACCGGCAAAGAAATGAGTTTCGAGGTACAAGACAGCTGAGGCAGAATGGTGGGTTTACTTGTAGAATGTGGGGAGTGACGCGCCAGAACAAAGACAGTCCTGGGACAGAGGTAGGTGTACCAGCTGCTGTTACCTGTGTTCCGGTGTCTGATGAAGATGTCTTTCACCTTGAAGCACATTTATTTGCAGGTTTTAATATAATAAGAGAGAAGTTGGTCACTAATCTGCAGACTTGCCAATTCTACTTTGTTCCTTAGAAGGTTGCACCAGCTTTTTGTTTATTCACTCTGTGTCTTAGCACACCTGCTCCCAGTAAAGTGGAAGTCTGGTTGGAAAGCACCTTCTCAGCTACACAATTCACCCTCCTGTCTTCAACAGTCCTACTTTCATGCATTGGCATACCCATATCCATTCAGGTTTGCTCTACCAATCCTTTTCCCTGTAGCTCCAGGAGTTATTGGTCGAGGCCCAAGGGAATATGAAAAAGATCCTGAGGACTACCTTGAAAGAAAGTGGCCAAGTGTTCCTGAACTGCATAGAATTTATTTGGCAGAAGGGAGAGAAAGTGTCCCAAGGGCTGCCAACTGCTTCAGAAAAGAGTACTGCTAGTGTTCAGAAAGTGAGGGAGCCATAAGTTTGAAGATGGTAATCCTGCCTGATCTGCCAAGGCTGCTTGAAACCTTGTAAATCCACCATATAAAGATGTTTACCAGTATATTGCTGGAGCACTGTGTTAAATAGAGTTCAGTTTGAATGATACATGGTGTGGTCTGTCCAAGGGTATATGTAACCTGCTGTAAGGTGCTAAGGGAAAACTTGCAACTGGTCCTTCTTTAAATGGTTTCCAGTGGTCTAGAATATAGAAATATGAGTTAGCCCTGCAGGCTCCCCATGGTAAGCCTAGAGAAGTCCCTGCCTGAGGATTTTCTTGCCTGGGAGTCCTTTCTTCCATACTGGGGCCAACAATTTAAATACCAAATTTCCATGGTAGGAAACCCATGGAAACACAGTGAGAGCATACAAACTCCAAGCAGCTGTCGTCCTTGGATGGATTCGCACCAAGGACTCCAGCATTGTTATGCAACAGAAATACTCAGTGAGCCACTGTGCTGCTCATTGGATTTCACCATGGCTTCACAACCAGACTTAGCTCTATGGGCAAAATCCAAGTCAAGAATTTTTTATTTTACGCTGATCCTTGTTAAGAAGGGAGATGTCGCCTCTTCTTTTTTCAAGGTGGATTAGAAATCCGCAGTGCAAAAATCCACATCATAAAGACAGAGAAGTGGTGTCCCACTCAAATGAATGGGGTGTGTATTGTAAGCAGACAGATTCCATGCCAAAATCCAACCGAAAATGCACCATGCAAACATACCCTAATGGTTTGGCCTTATGGCACGGCCTATCCTATTGAGGATTTAGTTGCTGAAGTGGTGCAGATTTTACACTTTGCATTTCAAAGGGTAAAATCCACATTTGGATGTAGGAAAGGAATGACATGATAGTAGCAAGCGTAGAATTCCTTCCACTTTTGTCAGCATTACCGGCGTTCAGGAAATGACTCTTACGAAGTCAGAACAATATTAGGAATTACTGTATTTCATGAATAAATGGTCCCACATTACCTGCCTAAATATCCAGAGAGTTTTCTCATCCGAAGACCCAATGCCGAACAGTTGTGCTAATACGGCAATTCCTCACTTTTTGTTCTGCTATGCTAGGCATGACAATACTGATGGAAATTCTTAGATCCACCTAAATTGTGCAATATGTCAGGCTCACAAAAGTCTGAAACTGCTAAAATGAAGATAATTGTTTATGCCATGGAGTCAGGGGAAATAAGCATTCCTGAAAATCTTTGATAAGAAAGGGGTCATTTGGAAGATAGTCATGCATTACCGATTGTGTTTTCAGTTGTAATAGAAATGATTACTTGGCGCGGCATTGCCTGGCTTTCTGCTTGGATTTAATTTCTTCCTCATTCACCTTATGAATACTCAGTAAAATTTACTTACAGTAGCACACACATCTTTTATACTACTACTTCAGAGGTGTAACCTAAGCTCCTGGGCCCCAATGAAAATTCTGGAACGGGGCCCTCACCTTCCATGTGCCATTTATAATACCGGTAAACACTCTCGAATTGGTAAATGACATCACCAGTTCCCGCTCCATATTATTCCTCTATAACAGTTACTCAAAATTGTAATTTTAAAGGCATTATACCAGAATTAAAACCTATCCCTCTTCCAAAGGATAGGGGATAACGTGCATATCGGTGGCAGTCTTGCCGTTGAGACCCCCATAGATTCGAAGATCAGGGGTCCCATGTAGCTTATTGCACCTCCCACAATGAGGAATGAATGCACTCAGACATTCTTGTCAACCCCTATTGAATGAATTGAGCACTGACCACAGGTTGGTCAGCCAATGCACCATTCACTGTGATGTCACTGTGAGTGGGAGAAGCATCCCCTCAGTGATGGGAATAGGAGGACAGGGACCCCCATTCTCATCTCAGCAGTGGGACTCTCACCGATCAGCAAGTTATCCCCTATCTTGCTCATAGGGGATAACTTTTAATTCTGGTACAAGGAAGCATACCAAGGTGTTTAGATGATTTTTCAGAATAAGCTGTCACATGTGTGTGCATGAGAAAAAAACGCTGTCTGGCCCTTTTATGACTTATACCGTGTATTTTTCCACATTTTTCTCCCCTGCAGTGCTTGCATCTGAATATCAACCCTCTTATGACTGATAGGAGGAGCTACTGATATTTTGTGTTCTATATACTGGTGCACAGAGAACGAAAGATCCTGCTCTCTGTCTGTAATATAGAGATATAACACCATCCATATAGGAGTGTACTGAGCAGTGTAGGTGTATATATATATCATATATAATGATAAATAATAGGGATGAGCGAGTATACTCGCTAAAGCACTACTCGCTCGAGTAATATGCCTTAGCCGAGTATCTCCCTGCTCGTCCCTAAAGATTCGGGGGGCCGCCGCAGCTGACAGGTGAGTTGCGGCGGGGAGCGGGGGAGAGCGGGAGAGAGAGATCTCCCCTCCGTTCCTCCCTGCTCTCCCCCGCAGCTCCCCGCCCCGCTGCGGCACCCAAATCTTTCGGGACGAGCGGGGAGATACTCGGCTAAGGCACATTACTCGAGCGAGCAGTGCCTTAGCGAGTATACTCGCTCATCCCTAATAAATAACCATAAAAATATTAAAATTTGATACCAATAATAAAAAGTATTGGGAAAAGTTACATTAGTGTCATTAGATCATCAAAGATCTCAGTGTTTGGCTTTCATGTTGTAATGTCTGCTATCCATTTTGTTTTATATCTCAGTTTGTTTCAATTGAAGCGCTGTTACATCCATTTCAAGTATGTGAATGATTGGTTCCATTTGCTTGAAATCCTTGAAATCATTGTATCTAAACTAAAGGTCATTTTATATGGCGAAATGTGTTTCTATACAACTGAAAAGGAATTTTTATCTTTAGTGTTGTTTAAATAATCTAAATTCTGATGTTATTTCAATTTCCCGTAGAAAACAAGACACTTTCTATGAATGATGTGCAAATTTTCCATCCCACTATCTTCTCCTTCGTAGAGACCAAATAACTGAGATAAGTGCCCAAGATGCATTTCAAGCCTTAATCCACCTGTCTGTGTGGTGATAATTTACGTGGCCCTGTGAGTTATTTCCTACTTTCGAGACCTGGCCAATGACCCTCAGGGAAAATCGTAGAAGATGAATGGCATTTAAACATACTCAGGCTTTTCATATCAACCGCTCTTAAAGATGTGGCACATTATGAACCAGGGGCAGCTTCCACAGAAGCTTTTACATTTACAGAAATGGTTTGATCTACTTGACACTTGGAAGTCTTGGAAGGTTATGAAGCCTCGTGCAATTCAGGTCCGAATGGGAAATTCTAAGCTTGTAGTCAAATTATGAAATTGTTTACAATTATTTTCATCGTCTGCATTTGTCAATGTGTGGTTGAGGAGGTCAGGATACATGGATAGCACGGACCTCTGCTTGTCCCCCCCGCATCTATTACACAGGACCCTTCATGACCAAGGACAATCAGGCTGCACTCATTAAAACATCAGATAAAAGTTTTTGCTGGTTAGGAAAATGTTCTAAACAAAAACTATGAATACGAAGGAGAAGATCGTCTCAAAGGGAAATGCATTTTTTCTAATAGAAGATTTGTGGCTGAATATTTTCTTCATTTGCATTTCCAATGTCCTGTCAGCAAGAGTATCCATGGAACTAGTTGCAGACCGTAATGAAAGAGAGAATAGAAATAAAGGTTATTATTAAATATATAGAGAGCAGGATTGGCTTCACTCGTCTTATTCTGGTTTTCGTTTTCAAAATCATCTGTTCTAATAGGCAATTAAATGTCTATACTAACTATATGCATCATCATAATTAAGTGCAAAATTACTAGAGAAACATTTAAAAACTGAAACTAATAGAGGTCAATGCCGGGATAATGAGTGATGGGGATGGATGGTGGAGACATCTTCCTTTTTAATCATGTAACAGTCTGGTTATATTCTACAAAATGTTTCCAGTGGATGGGGGAAGGTTTAGGGTTATGAGTGGCAGAACTAATTACTGGATGTTTGTCAAACACATTAAAGTAATAGGTATTGCTGAAATACATTCTTACCTGCAAATGATTACAATCTGAAACCGTGTCTGATTATTTTTGAATATGTAAAATACTTTTTCAATTACACCGGCCAGCAAAAAAAATATTTTGGAATGTTTCCTTAACTTTATGAGTAGAGTTGAGCGAAGGTACTCTTCAGAGCTTGATGCTCGTTCGAGTATTAGCATACTCATTGTTCTTGCTACTCGAGTGAGCATCACGCCGTGTTCGACCTCGCCCCAGTTTTTGGGCTCTCCACACTGCGACGTGTCAGTTTTTGCCCCTCCCCGTTCAATGGCAATTTTTTTGGCTGGCTGGCTGGCAGAGAAAGAGAGAGAGAGAGAGAGAGAGAACACACGAACCAAAAAAAAAAGCTTGGGACCCGGCGTCCCACATACCAAAATGCTCGAGTCTCCCATTGTAGTCAATGGGGTTCGTTACTCAAATAGAGCTCTCGAATTTTACGAAAAGCTCGACTCGAATAACGATGACCTGAGCATTTGGGTGCTCGCTCATCTCTAGTCATGAGTCAAATCTCACCAATTTTGGGGTGAGAAAAACGAATATGACAAAGAAAAATTTTTCTTAGCTCTAGTTTCTGTGATATACAATAGGTGGAAGTATGTTATTTTAACAGATGAAGAGAAAATGATACATTTTAACTACATATGCTAACAACATTGAAAGTACATTTGACATTTTTTTTAATGCCAGTTACATTCTAAGAGTTCTAAATTGATGAAAGAATTCTTGGCAGATGGTTCGGTGTGAAGAGCATCATGTGGTGACTTCATGAGTTTGTTTTCTTTTGGCTTGCCTCTTGTAAGTGAGTTCCGGAGCATCCCTACACACAGACCAGCAGTAATCCACAAGCATTGCTTCATTCCAGCGGCCCTGATATCTTTGTTCTATTAGAGAAATATTCTGGGGGAATCTTTCTCCGTGTTCATCACTTACAGCTTTACAACTAGGAGGGAAAAAGTCTAGGTGGGAGTGGAGAAAATGGATTGTAAGGGACATGTTGCATTCGAGTTGATGGTATTTTTCCAGAAGTACTGTCACTGACTGAGTGTAGTTAGCATCTCTTTTGCTAAGAATCCATGAATAACTCCCTTTAAGGCTTGCCAAGCTTCCTTTTCTTTTCCCTCCAAAACTTGGTCGAACACAGGATACTTTGCAAGTTGTCGAATTTGTGGCCCAACAAAAATACCTTCCTTAACCTTTGCATCAATCTAGGAAATTTGTCTCTTAAGTACTTAAATCCCTGTCCTTCCTGGTTCATACCTGTGCAAAATTTTTCATTAAACCCAACTTTATATGAAGGGGTGGAAGAAGAATATCTTTTTGGTCCACAAGAGGCTCGGCAATGACATTTTTCTCGGTAGAGTCGAGATTTCTTGCAGGTCCTCCTGAATGTAATGTGATTTCCTATCCCTACTGTTCTACATACATAAGAATCAACAGTATTCAGTGTACCCCAGTTCCATTCCTAAGAGTACAGCGATGACATTTTAGATCACCACAGATTTTCCACTTGTGTTCAGCATATTTGATTGAGTTGAGGAGGGCTGTCATGTTTGCACAAGTCTCCTTCAAGTGAACTGCATTACCAACAGGAATAGAAGGAAGATGGTTGTCATTGTGAAGTAATACAGCTTTCAAACTAAGCTTGGAGGAGTCTATGAATCGCCTCCATTCAGTTGGATCATGGTCCAAATTCAAACATTTCATCAAGCCATTAATGTCGCAGCAAACAACCAGATTGTTTTTCTTCTCAAAAAAAGGAAGCCGATCCCTCTGAGGTTCTCTGTACTGTGAGACCCTGACATCACGTTGGAGAAGATTCCATTGCTGTATTCTTGACCCTAGAAGTTCCACCTTCTCCTTTGACAAGTCTAGGTCTTGAATGAGATCACTCAATTCCACTTGACTCAGTCTGTGCGGTGTATCATCTTTTACCTCAAAGTCAGGGTCATGGGATGTGGAAGGCTTGTTGGGTTCTTCTTTTTCCCCACTTTCTTCATTTTCTACTTCAAGCTTATAATGTTGGAGTGGAGTAGGAACTGGTAAACTATCTGAATGTGGAATAGGTCGAATTGCAGATGGAAGATTCGGGTATTGAACTGTTCCTGTTCTCTTCATTGACAATCCTGCCTTTATAGGTGGAGTCAAGCAGAAATAGCAGTCATCTGTATGGTTTGAAGGCTCCAGCCAAACCATAGGCACAGCAAAAGCCAGCGATTGTTTTTTATTTTTCAGCCATTCTAGTTTAACTGAACAAGAGTTTCAACTATATGTGGAGCCCATGACTGGTCCTGGTCCCCGACCTTCATACCAAAATAATGATGATAGGCAGTCTTCACAAGAGGCGTCAGATTGCGTTTCTGTGATGAACATGTTATTTCACCACAAATGTAACAAAAATTATTCAATTTACACATTTTTGTGACATTTTGATGTAGCAAATTTTACACTTCAAAAGCATTCTTACAAAAAAGAAAAACAAACAATATGAAACTCAGTCATAGCAACATTTATTATGTTTATAACTAGAGATGAGCGAATATACTCATTTCGAGTAATTACTCGATCGAGCACCGCGATTTTCGAGTACTTCCGTACTCGGGTGAAAAGATTCGGGGGGCGCCGGGGGGCGGGGGGAGGCGTGGCAGAGCGGGGGGTAGCAGCGGGCAACAGGGGGAGCCCTCTCTCCCTCTCCCCCCCCCACTCCCCGCTGCAACCCCTCACTCACCCATGGCGCCCCCCGAATCTTTTCGCCTGAGTACGGAAGTACTCGAAAATCGTGGCACTCAGGCAAAAAAGGGGCGTGGCCAAGTAGGTTCGCTCATCTCTATTTATAACCTACAAACCTATGGAGAACGTTGTGTCATCTCAGTTGAGAGGTGTGACAACTCTCCCCCCAAAAAAAATTTCCACAAAATAAAAATGTAAACTCCAAAAATTACATGTCACTGTATCTCCAAAGCAAGAGCTAATCGGTCATTTTTATGGTGATTTTTGAATTCAGCAGAAGGAAATACAAAAGAATACGCTAATTTTGAGACCGAAAGAAAATAATTGTGCATGTGGGGTACATACTAGGGTCCCACTCATCAGTGGCTCTCTGCCAATCACTAGTGCATTAAAAGCTAATTTTGCTCATCTTGATTGGCCAGGCAATAAAATTTTTTCTATTTTTAAAAAATTGAATCAGGTTAGTCCAAACCAATTTTGATAAATTGTGAGGAAATCTAATTTCCCATAATGCCTTTTGCAGAGGTCAATGTACAGTAAGGGCCCAGTCACACGGGTGCATCGGCGCCCGTGTTACTGCAGGTAGCAGACGACCATACCTGAAGACGGCCGTACCTGAAGACGGACGTCTCTCTGCAGCGCTGGAGGAAAGAACATGTGACCGGCTTCATTGCACACATATAGATACAACTGAGTGTTATTCAGTTTCTCATGAAATTTTGAAAAACACTAAATGTAAAATTGATCTTCTTATACCACATATGTAATATATAAAAACAAGGTGAAAAGAGCAGGAATTTTATAGAAACTTTTTTCAGTTAAAAGTTGAGAAATGAGTTTTGGTGACTTATCTTACTGTGGTGATTGGTAGCTTCAGTCCAATTATTGCGATATTATAATGAGTGAACTCCTGGGGAAATAAGGGAATGTAATCTGAGCCTTGGATCTCAAGCCTCGGTAGACTAGATCAATGCCCAATTTTCCCACGTAAAGACATAAAATAATAGTTATACACAAAAAAACCAGTTTGTGATGGCAATGTAATTAGTTCCCTTCTTTGAAATGATACATAGAAGGCTGTGGACCCCTTTGGGCCATTTTTATCCATTAAAATGCATGTATTTTGGGATGAAAATCATTTTTGCAGTAGGGTTAAATTAAAAATGTTTCATCATTTGTCTTCTGCAGCTATATAGACACTGCAGTCTGTCAGTTGGAGATCCATCAGTGTGCCGATGACTTGGATTTCTGCCCTTACCTCTCCTGCACATTCTTATTAGGTAAATTATAGCCTCAATAAAGTCTATCTTTGTTGCGGTCATAATTTAGCTGAAGATAAGGGCTGGGAAGGAAGCCACACTGACAGATCTACCATTGAGACTTAGGGTGCGTTCACACAAACGTATATCGGCTCCGTTTTCACGCCGAGCCGATATACGTTTTCCTCATGTGCAGGGGGGGGAGGCTGGAAGAGCCCAGGAGCAGAAACTCAGCTCCCGCCCCCTCTCTGCCTCCTCTCCACCCCTCTGCACTATTTGCAATGGGGAGAGGCGGAACGGGGGCGGGGCTAATTCCCTTAACTTAGCCCCGCCCCCGTTCCGCCTCCTCTCATTGCAAATAGTGCAGAGGGGCGGAGAGGAGGCAGAGAGGGGGCGGGAGCTCAGTTCCTGCTCCTGGGCTCTTCCAGCCTCCCCCCCCTGCACATGAGGACAACGTATATCGGCTCGGCGTGAAAACCGAGCCGATATACGTTCGTGTGAATGCACCCTTAAGGTGCATTTAGACGCAAAGATGATCGCTCAAAACATGGCTTTTGAGCAATCTTTTTGCATAATTTACTAATTGGTACTTATTAGAGATGAGCGAGTATACTCGCTAAGGGCAATTGCTCGAGCTCTATTATTGCCTCTACCTCAAAGTAGTATTTCAGGTGGTCCCTGATGCATTTCATAGTTAGGAACACATGATTCAGCTTTTTCTGTAACATTTTTCCTTCGAACAAGCTTAATTGTTTAGTTTGCTATTATTTGAACTTGCTGATAAAAGGACAGGTGGCCATCATATCCTGAGAAGATCATTTAAAGGTGACAACCAATATAATTGCACTTTTTATCCAGTATGATAAAACACTATAAGGGCTCCTATCCACTTGCTTTTTTTTAACGCTGCGATATCGCTGCATTTTTTTTACCGTGATTGTCAATGGGACTTTCTAGTGTTAAAAACACATCACACAAAAATCGCAATGCACAAACTTGCGATGCGTTTTTAACATTAGAAAGTCCTATTGACAATCACGTTAAAAAAAACACAACAATATCACAGCGTTAAAAAAACGCAAGTGGGTTGGAGCCCTAAGGGCGGCTTTACACGAGCTTGTTTTTGTGCGTGAATACGCACGCACAAAAATACGTGTCTATTACAACCAATGCATTTCCGTGTTTTACAGGCGTGCACTTGTAAAGATAGGACATGCATGCACCATAGAGAATGCACGTATTGCCTTTAATGGAGCTGCGGCTGCTGCCAGTGGCTCCATTGAAAGCAATGGTCTGCTGGTACTCCTTAATTATTTTTCAGGGAAGAGTTTTAAATATAAGCTCTTCCCTAAAAAACAATCATCTTAGCGTTAAAAAAAAAAAAAAAAAATATATATATATATATATATATATATATATATATATATATATATATATATATGTGACAGATGCAGGGAAGGAATTCTTCATCCCCGCGGGGAATGAAGAATTCCCTACTGCAGCTGTCACAGATGATAGCTGTGCTAGAGGATCCAGCTGCCAGCACCCATTAATTGTTTTTCAAGAAAGGGCTTTAAGTATAAGCCCTTCCCTGAAAAACAAGGCAAACTAGTGTAAGAAATTAAAAAAAAACACATACTCAGCTTCCTTCAGCTGCTGGGGCTCAGTCATGTCCTCTCTGCACTGTCCCCGATTCTGCAATGAAGTTCTTTGAGCAGGGGGGAATTAAAATCCCTGCCTGATGAAAGAGCTTCTTCTGATTGGCTGAGGTGCTCAGCCAATAACAGGCAACTCTCGCAGAATGCCTATCAAGCCATGGCCGTAGGGTGGCTTGATAGACTGCCTGCTCGATAGCAATACGGCGTAATGCAAAAGTCGTATGCATTCTAAAATGATACCAACACAAATTATAGGATGTCACGCAAAAAAATGAGCCCTAGCACAACTATGTAGACAAAAAAAGTTATGGCTGTCAGAAGATGGCAGCAGAAAATAATCTAAAAAAATTAAATATCTTTGAAAAAAAATAAAACAAGTACAGCAAAAAGAAAAACTATATAAATTTGGTATCGTAGTAATTGTACTGACTAGAGATGAGCAAACCTACTCGTTTAAGGCGATTTTGCACTCGAGCACCGCTTTTTCCGAGTAACTGATTCGGTCGGCGCCAGGGGGCGGGGGGAGCGGTGTGGTGGAGCGGGGGGTAGCAGTGGGGAACAGGGGGGAGCTCTCTTTCTCTCCCCCCCCCTACTCCCCTCTGCAACCCCCCACTCACCCCCGGCGCCCCCTGAATCTTTTCGTCCGAGTAGTCAGTTACTCGGAAAAAGCGCTGCTCGAGTGCAAAATCGCCCTAAATGAGTAGCTTCGCTCCTCTCTAGTACTGACCCATAGCCATCCTGTAATGCAAGACTATACAAGTTCTATATCAAAATAGACCCAAACAAATGGGGCTTCCCCTCCCTTACTTTATTTTGCCGTATATATACTAATTTTAAAAATAAAGAACTATACATTTAAAAAATCTTTTTTTTTTTTACTTTTTATACACATTACCACCGAATAAAACCCCAAAAGATGGAAAACAAATTCAGTGAAACAAGGTAGTAAGAAACCAGCTCTATATGTCACAAAAAAAATACAGCAAAAATAATAATGGTGGCCAAGGAAAAAAAACCATTAAACCGTCACATGCATAAAATCCCCAAAACGTGTCTCATCCTGTGGGACCAGAACACTCTGGTGATTAAGGGGTTAAAGACGTCCGGCACATTATTCTCACCCCATAGTGCTTTTATTAATGTTCAAGTAACTGTTTTCAAGAAGTGCTGAAAAATGTATGTACAGTACAAGAAATAATCCCCTCAGAAGATAAGAGCGGGCTGACTGGTACTTGTTTGGCTCAGTTGATTAAATAATATAATTGCACTGTTTGTTGTAAAAGACCGTATAAAACGCCGAGCTTTACGACGGCAGGAGGTGATTAATTAGAGAGATCAGCATGAAATTCATCAAACATAGGAAAAGACTCATTTTTATAGCCCAATTCCTACCACCCATTTATACTTGCAAAAGGTTCAGTAACAATAGCGGGAGCCGAATAGTATGAAAGGAACTGCTCCTGCCGGGTCGTGTTTACTGTTATATACAGTAGCAGCTTAGAAGGCAACATTGTATCCTTATGTAATGTTAGTCATATGTAACCAAACATAAATTAGCTACAGTGTCCTACTAATGCAGCCTAACCAGCATGTGTCCCGCTTCCAGTTAGCTAGCCTCAACAGTCACAATATCCTATGGGAAAACTACTCAAATTACTATTAGTTAAAGGGGTTTTCCTGAAAAATACTATCGATGACTTATCTCAGAATAGGTCATCAATAGTTCATTGGTTGGAGTCCACCGTTCAGCTGATTGGGCACCAACAGTCAGCACCACTACACACAGGGTATGTAGCGGAAGCTGCTGCTCCGGCCCTGTCTAGTGTCCGGCACTTGTAACTGCAAGAGCAACTCTCATTGGTTTTAATAAGACTGCGCCTGCAGTTACAAGCACCACAGGGGTCAGAGCAGCTGCTTTCTCCCCATGCCCCTGTGTGTAGCAGTGCTGACAGTGAGTGTCTGATTAGTTGATCGGACATGGTCCTTAGCAGCAGAGCTCAGCCATTCAACTCTTTTTTTTGTTTGTTTCAATGATTTTTTATTGACTTTCTTCTTAATTTTAAAACAGGATGCAATAAATGAACTAAATATATTTACTGTACAAGACAATAAGTCAATGTAAACCATACAGGATATAAAGTCAGGTGTACAAGGCCAACAGCTGAGTTGTAACAATTTTAAAACTAGAAAAAAGAATGAAAAAAAGGAAGTAAAAGAAGAAGGGCTCAGTCACACGGGCGTTTTTTTGCACGATTTACAGCTGCGTTTGCCATCCCCATCTATATAGACCCAATGCTTTGCAATAGCAGCGGCCACATGTGCAACTTTTTCATGCGCACAAACGCATGCGCCCAAAATTAAAGAACACAACTATTCGCAGAACGCACGTAACTGCGTTCGGCGGCAAATCGTTGTGTTCCGTGTATGTGCGCTCAATGGGGCCGGCAACAACACCGCCGATGCCATTGAGAATATATACTAAAGATCGTTCTCCTCTGTCACAGCTGTCACAGAGGAGCGTGATGTTCTCCCATTGAATTCAATGGAGCTGGCAATACAGCCGTCTCCCTTGAAAGCAATGGGCTGCCGGCAAGCGCTGTATTAATTTTTGGGGAAGAGCTTCAAATATAAGCCATTCCTTGAAAACCATCCTAAAAAAGTGTAAAAAAAAAATAAAAAAATCTATACTCTCCACTCTGCAGCTGCCGGGGCTCAGCTGCGTCCAGCCGACTCTTCTCCTGAACTGCTTTCAGTAGTATACAGCACGCGGGATTTAAAATCCCCGCCTGCTGAATGGGCTGCCTCTGATTGGCTGAGCACTGTGACCAATCAGAGGCAGCTCTCAGCTATTGAATGACAGCTGAGAGCTGCCTCTGGTCACAGCCCTCAGCCAATCAGAGGCAGCACTCACTCACCCATTCATGAATTCCTGTACGCTACATACCTAATTCACAGCCTAGCAGGGAGTGCTGAGCTATTGCAGAGACTGCTCATGCCCACTGCCTCTACAATCGATCAGCATTCCTTCCTAGCCAGTGAATGCTACGACACAGGGACGTGACCTTCACTGACCTGCAGGAAGAAGAACGCGCGGATTGCAGGCTTCATAACAAGCCGGTCGGCTGGAGGTGACATGACCCCGGGCACTGGAGAAGCTCAGTGGAGGAATAGGTGAGTATAGAATTTTTTTTTTGTTTTTAATGACAAAACCCCTTGAAGGCTTTAAAAAAGGGGGTCAATGATAAATTTTACATTAGATAAATCATCCAGAACTTTCTATGGTATGACATTACAAAGTTCACTAAGCAAAAATATAAGCGGCCTTCTGAGACAATATTTCTTATATCTACTGTATGAAAGAAAAGTAAATATATTGTTTCTGGCAAGTGAGCGAGTGACTTAACTACAGAATAAGAGATTTTGCAACTGGAAACATGGATGGAAAAGGAGAAAGTAGCTTGACAAATCTCAGATTGATAAAAAGAATGTTCTGTGCATGGCTCCTTGCTGATTGAAAAGCTTGAAATGTCCGACATTCATAAAGAAATAACATTTATTTAACAAGTGGGTAACCAAGGAATTGAGTTTACTGACCTTATGTATTTTTGCTGATGCCCAGGGGCCACCACGGGATAGACGCTCTTAGACGCTTTAGACTCAAATTTTTATTTTACCTTCCCAGAGCAGAATAATAGATGATACAAGGTATTTGTTGGCTGATCTTTTTGACTCCTTCATTTTTCGAAAACAAATCTTGTGTATCTTTCAAGGACTTTATTCTTTAATTTCATTAGGATGTACCAAAAATACAGGAATCAATCTTGTAATTGAAGTGTGGTGCAGGGATATATCTATCATGGTCAGGCAAGTTTTCTAACCATTCCTAAGCTGAAGACAAATTCTATCATTGAAATATGATCAATGTCAGAATCCATAGGATAGGAAATGGCCTATTTTAAAGCCAAAATGCTAGTGATTCTATTAGTTGTAATTTAAAGGTGGCCTTCAAATCACATTTAGGATTTCACTAAAATACATGTGCTGACCCTAACCTACTGATACAAGCAGACCCTATCTGAAAGCAGAGCACTCGCCCTGATGAAGGCGATCCCACATCAAGAACCTGACAGTGAATGGGATTAAGGTTTAATGTTACTAGAGATGAGTGAGCACGCTCGTTTAAAGCTGATGCTCCAGCGAGCATCGGTCTTTTCGAGTAACTGATTACTCGTCCGAGCACAATGCAGGAGGGAGGGGGGCGGGGAGCAGTGGGGAAAGAGAGAGAGATCTCTCTCACTCTATCCCCGCTCACCCCCCCTCCCCATGAGTAATCAGTTACTCGAAAAGACCGATGCTCGCTCGAGCATCAGCCTTAAATGAGCATGCTCGCACATCTCTGAATGTTACATAAATATGTGAACCTCAAATATACTGGAGATAAAATGTAAGAACACCCCAGATAAAATAAATCAGCAGACATATCTGAGATACAGGACTGGACTATATGCAGCGGACTACACCAGAAATACCTTCAGACTGAGAGTATATCCAGCATCCTCTGTTAGGAGTAGCTAGGATAAATGGGAACAAACTAAAAATGATTGGCAGGCTGGGATCTAGACCTTTCAGCCAACCAATCTATCCACATACCAGCAGAGAAGTGTCCCTGTGGGCATCCAGCACCGAAATGACAATAAACATGTACTGGCATGAAGGCTCATTCCATGACATCATCACAGCCCCGATCCTCCAACATGGCTGTCAAGTCGTGACAGAAGGAAGTATGTGCCTGAAAAATGGCCAATAGCAGGATAGTTGTAGATCTAAAATAGTTTGCTACAACATATACAAAAGTAATTTAGATTCATTAAACTTATATCTAATTATTAAAGTCAAAATTAAATGCAAAAAAAAAATCTGTGTTAACAAAAAAGTTGGAGAATTTCCTATTTTAATGGACTCTTCTGCCTTCAAGAACCAACCAAGGTATCTTTTATTACAATTGAAAGTAAATATAATTAAGCTTTCCCATTCATTTACCCTTCATTTAACTAAAGTACATCAGAACGTGTGACTTGGCAGAACTGACTGCACTAGAATTATAATCTGAACTACAGGATTTTGAATTTGGCTTATTATTTTTGTAAAACAGCTTGGAAGCCCCCTTGAATGTCTTCTCCCTCCAGGACCCTGAAACTTAACCTCTACAGCACTGGAGAGGCCAGTACGGTATTACAGTATGTCACTGGCCCGGCCTCAGAGAAAGGGATTTACTGATTAAACTGTGTACTCCAATTTAAAATCTTTTAATCTCCATTTTATGAAACGGTAATGCTGAACTGGAGCTTTTTGATTAATTATGGGCTCAATTTTCGGCATACATCTTAATAAATTCCTAGCTAATCTTTTATACAAAATATTGGCTCGCTGACATTGTAAATGTTGTTTTGATCACAAAGAATAACTATGCCAATATTTCATACTGAATATAATTAATGTTGATTAAAATCCATAAATACAGAGTTGCAATTTAAGGAAACCTGAACCTAGTTATGAATGATAAAAGGAAACAGGAGATAAACCGGAAGGACCGCTAGAGATGAGCGAGCGTACTCGGATAAGCACTACTCGCTCGAGTAATTGGCTTTATCCGAGTATCGCTGTGCTCGGGGCTAAAGATTCGGGTGCCGCTGCGGCTGACAGGTGAGTCGCAGCGGGGAGCAGGGGAGAGCGGGCGGGAGAGAGGGAGAGAAAGATCTTACCTCCGTTCCTCCCCGCTCTCCCCTGCAGCTCCCCGCTCCGTGCCGGCACCCGAATCTTTAGCCCCGAGCACAGCGATACTCGGATAAAGCCAATTACTCGAACGAGTAGTGCTTATCCGAGTACGCTCGCTACTCTCTAATCTCTGCACGTCTTCACTACAAACAGTATTGGAGGAATTAAGTAATAAATGAGAGATTTTATTTACTTCTATTTTTTACTTATTTTATCATTATGTTTGTTTGATTTTTATCGTTATTTTACTCCTGCTTAATTCCATTTCCAATGGGCAAACAGGTGGGAGGTAGGGCATAATTCAGGGAGTGGCTGAGTGTTCCAGAGCAAGGAAGAGGCATCCTTTTGAAGGAGCTGTTTTTTTTTCCAGACAGACAAAAGATTAAAAAAGGAGGACAGCAATCTAAAGGCCCATTTAGACAGGACGAATATCGGGCAAACGATGCCTGACACTTGTCCCCGCACATACTCGCTCTCCTGCTGCTGCACGGGAGCTAGTATCGCTCGCTCACAGAGGGGAGGCTGGAGGAGATTTCTCTCCTCTCACTCCCACACCCCTCTTCATTGACATAACACAGCCGTCGTTCAGTACAGCATAAATGATGGATGATGAGCAGATCACTGCTTGCTCAGTGTAAATAGCAGCTGTTTAGTACTGAACGGCTGCTATGGTAAGTCAATGGAGAGGGGCGGGGGAGCGTGAGGAGAGAAATCTCCTGCAGCCTCCCGCCCGCTGCTGGCCGTTCTGTGAGCAATTCAGTGATTCTAGCTTCCATGCAGCAGCACGGGAACGAGGACACACAGGGACGAGTGTCGGGCATCGTTTGCCCAACATTCGTCCCGTCTAAATAGACCCTTAGATCTCCTAGGATACTGTCATGTATGAATAGGCTTGTTGGTGCAACCAATGACAAATTCTGGAGCAAAGCACGATGTCAGACCAGTAAACAGATCAATGGGATATCTTTAGTCAAATGTAGGTGGCTGTAACGGACTACTATAGGGAACTCTGATAATGGCAATGTCTAAACCACCCAAACCACATTGGCCACTCTAGCAGAGCATGAGTCTCAAAAAGGGTGACCCTACTGTGAGAGACAATCCGATTCCCAGTGCGAAGTGAAGACGTTACACCAAACTAGGAGTGACAAGCCACAGATTATTGGAATATTATTGGAACATTAGCTACAGGGAAACTGAGTACTAGGCTATATAATACAAAACTGCTGTAGACAGAACCTCTGGCACAGATTTAGAGTTTACTGGCCAGAATACTAGTATAACTCGCCAAAAGGAGCTGGTTTAAATATCAACATGAGACAAAATATGATCAATGGAGAAATGAAGAAAGTTAAAAATGTATTGTTTGATTTCTAGATTTGGTGTTCCTCTAAGTGCTAAAAGGAAAACTTCACTGTTAAAAAAGTGTTTTATAACCTCTCAAAGTTTAAATCTATTTACTGAATTAATTCCATTCGAAATTGCATAACTTTTGTTCTCTTGTCTTAAATTAAAGTTATACAATAGTTTCTTCTCTTTTTAAGTCCAAGCTACATTCTGATTTTCCCGTATGATGTGAACACAGAAGACAACAACTTAAAAGGGTTTTCCAGGAGTGAAAAAAGTGGAGAAAGCCTACAACTAGAAACATAAGGCATTCTCACTAGAGATGAGCGAGTATACTTGCTAAGGCACATTACTCAAGCGAGTAGTGCCTTAGCCGAGTATCTCCCCACTCGTCTCTAAAGATTCGGGGGCCGGTGGGGGGCGGGGAGCAGTGGGGGAGAGCGGGAGGAACAGAGGGGAGATTTCTCTCTCCCTCTCTCCCCCCCCCCCCCCCCCCCCCCCCCCCGCTCCCCGCCGCAACTCACCTGTCACCCGCGCCGACCCCGAATCTTTACAGATGAGTGGGGAGATACTCGGCTAAGGTACTACTCGCTCGAGTAATGTGCCTTAGCGAGTATACTCGCTCATCTCTAATTCTCACCACTTTTGTGGTTCTCCAGCCCAGCACTGGAACTCTGGTCCCTGCCGCTCCAATACTAGAAGAAGTTGGGGTGGTCACAGGTTGTTCATTGTGCATATTACCACTCAGCCAATCACAGGCCTCAGCATGACTAATGAACCTACTGGTCAGCTGAGAGGTTAAGTGCACAATGAATGGTCCATGACTGTATCAGCCTCAGCTTCTTCCTTGATCGGAATGGTGGGGATTGAACTCCTGTGCTGCATCGGGAAATCATAAAAGAGTTGAATGTGCCTTGTGTTTCTATTTTTTAACCTTTTCTTGCCTATATATTTTTTAATTCCCAGAAAAATCCTTTAATTCATAAGAGCTATCTACTGGAAAGATAATGAAACCTCTTATATAAACTTAGAGTATAAAATGTAGAGTTACAAAGTGTGAGTCTAGTTATAATAATTGGTTTTGAGTTGACTTTTCTTTGACTTTGTTATATAATTTAATCTTCCTGCAGATTATGTCTGGCCTCTACCACAGAAACTGTGTCCTGTATGGATCTCCTTGGATGTGTTATTTTCTACTGCATCTATCATGCATCTCTGTGCAATCTCTCTTGATCGGTATGTAGCAATACGTAACCCCATAGAGCACAGTCGCTTCAATTCCCGCACTAAAGCTATGATGAAGATTGCTGCTGTGTGGACCATCTCAATGGGTAAGTAGACAAATCTTTGTGCTCAGCCACAAGGAACTTATGACTGAATTTCTACTTAAGATGAAGGATGGGAATACTTAATGTTTAAACATTTCTCTTTCTTAAGGTACTTTAAGACAGAGATGAAAACTAAGGTTTCTTTTCCAAGTGTGCCACTATAGCTTGCAGTTTGCTCAGACTTTCATTTCTTCCTAGTGTTTCTTTGAAAAAATGTTTTTTTTAAAAAAGTGTGAAATATTATGTACTTATTTTGTTTGATAATACAGTTAAGAATTTTGGAAACTTGTCAAACCCGTGGATGGTGCTACAGTAAAGTTCTACCTTAAAGGATAAGACCTTTAAAAAAATTGGTTACCGGATCTCTTTAACAAAAATCCTGTGAGTGCTGGTATACTCAATGAATGTCTCCACAAAAACATCAAACCAAAAAGCGTCCATCAGGTGTTGCTGTAATAGTCTTCCCTTAGTGGGAAAGATTCAGCAGATTATAGGAGAGCTTGTCCGGCATGTTAGGCTTTGTTCATATATGCATCATGGTTTCAGTAATAAATGGAAACCTTGATACAGTGTTGAATCTGTTCCATGATGGACACTGTTGTTTACTGACGGACCCTACTGACTTATAATGGGTATATCAGGTTCTGCCATGGTCCTTTGTCTTGGTGGGAAATTTAGTACTACATGCAGCATTATTTGTCCTATCAAAAACATGCTAATCTATGTCAAAAGTCAGAGACCATGGTCAGTTAGCCTAGAAAAACATGCTATTCAACATACAATACACATCTCATATGGCTCAGTTATTTAAGGAGCTTTTCAGTGAGTGTTATGACACCTATGCAGCATCCCATAGGGTGACCCCAGACACAGGGCATACATTGAGGAGCTGGGAGGGAAGTTGATGCCTTCTCACGGCGGCACTTACCATGTTCCCTCCTGGAGGGATTCGCGTAGCCTTGGCCAGGGCAGTGCTGGGCCTCTTCCGGACACCTGTCGGAGAGGGATGCCCAATAAACTTGCGAACAGATATAGGGATTGTCACGGGTGACGCCACCATTCCTTTACCCACCGGAAACACCTTCGGCAGTAAATAAATGAGCTGCAGACTGGTATAACATACCCCAGGTCCCTTGGAACAGTCAGGGCCTGGCAAAACTTTACTTCTCATCAAACACTGGGTGAAAGGCACAAATTACACAGGACAAATGTGCAGGACAACAAAAATCTTTTTTAGTACCTCTACACGGTGATCCCAGGGCACAGGACAACTGTGTAGGACAGCAGAATTTTAGTACCTCTACACAGTAATCCCAAAGTTCAAGACGGCCACGTAGGAAAGCAGAATTTTAGTACCTCTATGTGGTGATCCTAAAGTACAGGACGGCCGTGTAGGAAAACTGCACAAGAGTAGCACTGCACAGGGGATTTGGCCTCCACTCCCCACCAACATGCTCACACTCTCTCTCTCTCTTTTTGGGACTCTCATTCCTCCACAGTCACTGGCACACAGAAGATCAGGAACCACTCTTGCTCCTCCATTCTTCACCACATGGGAGTTGAAGGTACTCTCATGTGTCTGGAACTCTCTCACAGGAACCCAGAGGAATAGGCTCTTACCACACCCAAAACACTCATTTATAGGCTACATGGATCACGTGACAGGACATAACTGATACATTACAAACATCTCCCAGGCTCATGCAACCACTTAAAGGGGTTGTCCCGCGGCAGCAAGTGGGTCTATACACTTCTGTATGGCCATATTAATGCACTTTGTAATGTACATTGTGCATTAATTATGAGCCATACAGAAGTTATCAAAAGTTATTCACTTACCTGCTCCGTTGCTGGCGTCCTCGTCTCCATGGTTGCCGTCTAATTTTCGCCGTCTAATGGCCAAATTAGACGCGCTTGCGCAGTCCGAGTCTTCTGTTTTTCTCAATGGGGCTCCGTGTAGCTCCGTGTAGCTCAGCCCCGTCACGTGCCGATTCCAGCCAATCAGGAGGCTGGAATCGGCAATGGACCGCACAGAAGCCTTGCGGTCCACCGAGGGAGAAGATGCCGGCGGCCATCTTCACCGGGTAAGTAAGAAGTCACCGGAGCGCGGGGATTCAGGTAAGCTCTGTCCGGTGATCTTTTTTAACCCCTGCATCGGGGTTGTCTCGCGCCGAATGGGGGGGGGGGGTTGAAAAAAAAAAAAACCCGTTTCGGCGCGGGACAACCCCTTTAACACCTCACTTGCTGCAGCTGTGCAATAAACATAACAGAATGACTAGACAATTGGCAAGCGCACCTACAAAAGACATGCCATGTATGACATTATGGAGGGGGCCAGAAATGGATTTACAGGGCCACTATACCTAGTAAAGGTCATATTAGACAGGCACACTAATTGCTTGTACAAGCACCAATCTGTGATATAAGATCAGTGCTTGTTGTAAAGATCTATACAAAGTACAAGGATTGACCAAGCATATGACATCATTTGTGCTTCCATTTGTTTCCATTTTTGGCACGACCCTCATCTATTTGTACAAGACTATGTGCTATTGACAAGCAAGGATTTTCATGCACAGGTAAAGTATTTGAGCACCAGAGAAACAAGGAGTTAAGGCCCATTTACACTGGACAAGTGTCGGGCAAACGATACCCGCCACTCATCCCTTTATCCCCGCGCTCCCGTGCTCCTGCACGGGAGCTAGCAGAGCTGTCTTGCTCACGGAGCGGCCAGCAGGGGGGGTGGGGCAGTGCAGGCGATTTCTCTCTTCTCCCTCCCCCGCCCCTCTCCATTGAGATACACAGCGGCCTTTCACTATTGAACGGCCGCTGTTTAAACTGCATGATGAGCCATGAGCTTCATCGCTCATCTTTTATGCAGCATCGTTTGCCCGACACTCGTCCAGTGTAAATGCGCCCTAACTTGTTTGCCAACTGATCATGGTCATACTTACAGAAGACAATAATCAGGGATGAGTATTTGTGTGAGCTGCATAAAAGGACTTTAAAGGGGTTGTCCAGTTGTAAACTATTGATGACCCATCCTCAGGATAAGTCATCAATAGTAGATTAGCTGGAACCTCTGTTACTGAATTCCAGGGCAAAATAGCCATAGAAGTCTATGGCAGGTTCGAAAATACGCAAGGGGAAGGATGTGTCACTGCGCAAAATGCAGGAAAAAGGAAACAGCTGGACCTTATTTGGCTTAACTAGCCATTCAATTCTACGGAAAGAGAGCGTCTCACATGCGTGCATGTAATATCCTGATTATAGTCCTCTGCAAACCACGTTCATGCACAAATACGCTGCACTGCATCGGACGTATTTGCACAATTTCTTGGTTGGATCTCCCCTAATCTGCTTGGAAATCTGCATTTGTTGATATTTGAAAATAAAGTTTGCCATTGTGAACTAATTGCAGAAACTACCACTACCTTATCACAGAGATGCAACACATTCCGCAGCGGAAAACCTGCGGATAAAAAACACAACTACATATACAAAATCCACAACAAAAACCACAGAAAATTCCACAACGCTCGTTATCTCCGGCCATCTGCAGGAAAGCAACAGAGATTCTGCCGCAGACTTTCCACAGCCCAGACGTCATGTGTGAAGCTAATCATCACTACAGAGCTTGCTGTCTAAGGCTTAGGGTGGACACCCACTGGTGTTTTTTTCTCCACTGCGCTGCGAGAGCAAAGTTAAAGTCTTGCAGCGCAGTGTGAGAGGAAAGCCGGCATCACGCATATCGCAAGTCTTTTCAATGGGGCCAGCGACAGCAGTGCTAGCCCCATTGAAAAGAGATGCAGAATGCCGGGGACTTCTGCCACAGCTGTCACAGGAGTTTCCTTCATCCCCGCGGGGATATAAGATATAGCTATTCGTGAATGAATGAATAGCTAAGGGCTATGTGTCATTGGCTGAGCGCTCAACCAATAGCTAAGCAGTAGCTGCTATTGGCTGAGCCCTCAGCCAATCTGCACAGCCCTTTCAGGAGGCGGGAATTTTTAAATCCCCGCCTGCTGAAAGAGCTTAAAGGGGTTGTCCCGCGGCAGCAAGTGGGTCTATACACTTCTGTATGGCCATATTAATGCACTTTGTAATGTACATTGTGCATTAATTATGAGCCATACAGAAGTTATCAAAAGTTTTATACTTACCTGCTCCGTTGCTGGCGTCCTCGTCTCCATGGTGCCGACTAATTTTCGGCCTCTAATGGCCAAATTAGCCGCGCTTGCGCAGTCCGGGTCTTCTGCTGTCTTCAATGGGGCCGCTCGTGCAGAATGCCGTCTCCGTGTAGCTCCGCCCCGTCACGTGCCGATTCCAGCCAATCAGGAGGCTGGAATCGGCAATGGACCGCACAGAAGCCCTGCGGTCCACAGAGAGACAGGATCCCGGCGGCCATCTTCAGCAGGTGAGTATGAAGACGCCACCCGCCGGGATTCTGGTAAGTACTACCCGGTGTATTTTTTTAACCCCTGCATCGGGGTTGTCTCGCGCTGAACGGGGGGGGGGGGGTTTAAAAAAAAAAAAAACCCGTTTCAGCGCGGGACAACCCCTTTAATAGCAGTGTCGGGGAGCTACCTGGAGGACGCGTCTGAGCGCCGGAGAGGTGAGTAAATTTTTTTTAATTTTTTAAACACTTTTTGCTGATTATCGGGCAAGGGCTTATATTTCAAGCCCTTCCCCAATAATAATTCCACGGGGCTTGACAAAGCAGTGCTTTCAATGGGATCGGCAGCAGTGTCGATCCCATTGAAAGCAATGGGATAGAATGCCGCGGACTTCTGCCACAGCTGTCACAGCTGTCACAGCTGTGGCAGAAGTCCCTGGCATTCAGCATTTTTTTTCCAATGGGGCTAGCGCTGCTGTCGCTGGCCCCATTGAAACCACTAGCGATATGCCGGTTCTATGCCGGCGTCTTTCTTGCGCTGCGAGGTGAGAGTTTTCTCGTGCTCTCACAGCGCAAGAAAGAAAAAAATCGCCAGTGAGCGTCCACCCTTAAACAGATGGGTGCATGCAGTAAAACGCTCGCCGCTACGGAGCATATTAGCGCATGAACCAGTATTTTAGTTTTTTTGACTATTCAAACTCTGCGCCATTGTGCGAGTTTATAAAAAAAAAGCAAAAAGATAGCTACTGCCCTATCTTTCTCACACGTAGGAAAGTTATGTGCAAGAGGAATAGAGTAAGTCCTATCTTTTCGCATAGTATTATCATGCGATAATCACGTAACCTTTGAATTCAAGGGTTTTGTTTCATCCCATTTTGTGGATGTAAATCGGAACATAAGCATGCCCTTGTGTTTAAGCCCTTATTGCCCTCTGACTTATCGCTGAAAGACATAATCCATATTTTATACTACAGAAGCTGAACTGTTGGCTGTTAGGTAACAGTATATATATATATATATATATTTTTTTTACTATTCTTTCTATGTACTCTTCACAAGTAGATGTTCTCAATGCAAAGTTCACTCAAATGATGCCCATTTAGGAAATTGTATTTTCTAGTTGTAAATTCATTTCACATTCAGTACCTTGGGGGCCGGATGTGCTGAGCGCTGCTCGTCAAGAACAAATATGTGATTTAAGCATTAAATGTAATGATTCCCCTAAACCATACTTTGGACTCCAGTTCTTCACCTGATGTATATGTAGAGCAGAGGTTTCTCACTTTCCTAAAGGATTGTTGGAGATTTGTTAAGCATAGCCGTGTTCTTCCATAAGCAGCGCCCCTCTCAGTAGTCCTGCAGATTGGATCCATTTGAATGAACCTACCATGCTTCTTTCATTTCATACAACCCCTGTGTACTTTGGACCACATGACTGATATGTTAAAAGAAATCTGTAACTAACTAACAATTTTCAATTGTTTCATTTCATTTGCTAATGAGAGTAAATGAAATAACTAAAATAGAAAATATCAGTGTGAAAAGATACAGCGATGCAGTGCAGATGTGCGGCCTAAGGTGTGCTGTCTTCCAAGCAGGGGCATAAATAGAACTCATTGGGGCCCATTGCAAACCTCAGATAATATGGTGGGCTTAATGCATCGGCTGAGCTCTAGGATACCTCTAAATAATGCAGTCACCAAAGTCAGATACCAGCTCTACACAGTGATAGTGATTACAGTACAGTTACCTCCATCGATCACAGGTGATGTTTTCTCTGATTGGTGACATACATTTTCAACTTTCTCCTTTATCTGAGCCTAGACCTCCATGAAGACCTTTCTCAGTTGTGACCTATCTCTGCACACTATGCAGCCTGCCTGTGATCCCTAAAACTTACAGTGCCTGCTTTGTAACCCTTGAAACTTAAAGCGCCCCCTCTGTAGGCCCTGAAACTTACAGTACCCCTTCTTTAGCCCCTGAACCTTACAGTGCTCTATCTTTGGTCTCTAAACCTTACAGTGCCCTTTGTGGCACCTGAACATAACAATACCTTCTCTGTTGCCCCTCAATGTTAAAGTGCTTCCTTTGTGGCCCCTGAACAATAAAGTGCCCCCTTTATCTCTTCCCTTCTTCCCCAAAGATCCAGCCAGCAGCACAAATCTCTCTTTAACTTACATGTATGCTGGTCTGGATGCTGCTTTCTCCATGTAGAAACTGCCTCCTTTACCTCCCTCTCTGGCAGTACTACATTGAGAACAAGAGGATGGGGGAGAAAGCCTCTGCACTGACTGAGAGCAGTATATTAGAAAAAACTTTCTGCCAGTGAGGGTCAATGAGTAGAACAGGTTGCCATGGGAGGTGGTGAGTTCTCCTTCAATGGAAGTGTTCAAGCAAAGGCTGGACAAATATATGTCTGGGATGATTTAGTGAATCCTGCACTGAGCAGGGGGTTGGACCCGATGACCCTGGAGGTCCCTTCCAACTCTACCATTCAATGAGTATCCAGACCAGCAGAAATGCAAGTTACAAGGAGATTTGTGCTATGCCTGTTAGCCAGACTTCCTTGGAAGGTCTTGCCAGTCATTGGTGGAACAGGGGTGGGGTTGTTCTGTCACACGTCCCGTGTCCCACAGGCCCTGTAGTAGTTGCATGGTCTGCTTATATTAGAGGCACACTACTGGTTCCAAGTGCTGGTTAAATGATCCCAACTCAGGATACAATTGACAGTTATTTTGATGGTCATTTTGTTCTGACCACATAATGCTAAGCCACCCCTCGTATTATTGGACACATCAGTTGTCATATGAAGTGCCATATGAACACTGATCTACAGTATAGCAGGATCTCCAGTTGCCACAAGAGATCAACACTTCACATCTCACCCAAGTTCTGGCTCTAGATTCTGTAATCGTGCTACCTTAGGTTTCACCAAATCCACAGAACTTCTAATATTGGGGTTGGAGTATCTTTTAGCCAAATCAGGCTGCACACAGATTAATAAAGCAATGGTTTAAAGTTGGCCATACACCAAACCTTTCAGTTTTAGCAAATTAGCTCGAAGTCAAAGCTAGGCTTTTCCATCCTCAGAACCAAGATTGGCTTTGGTAGACCAATATCTAAATATGCCCATGAAGGTATGTTGGCACCACTTAGGGCACCCAGCACCAAGAGCACAAGCCTTCCCAGCCCTTCCAGTAACATTCACAGATGGTCTGACAGGATGATGTGTATGGGGACCTCCCATCGGTCCCCAAATGCCAGATGTTGAGAGAAAAGAAGAACCTGTTATTGTAGGTTTCGTTCATGGGATAAGCGATTGACTTTCCATTTTGAAAGAACACGAACGCTGTGCCGGGTTTATGGGGAAGTTGGGAGTTATAACGATTTGTCGAGCAAGCATTTGGCTGACAGTTAATGTATGTTTTGCTAGCTTTAGGGTGATCCAGATTGTGCAAAGTCATTTCATGTAAAAGATGTAGTGAGGGATGAGGCAGTTAGCAGCCGAGGCAGCTTATCAAACGGAAGGTATTTCTTTTAATTAACCCTTTGGTTTACATTTCATAGTGTATGCTTATGGGATATCCAGTATCTATATACTGTATGGGTAAATACTGACTTACCTTACATTGTACAATGTCATCCGACATAAAATATATAACTTTTCAGAACTTCTTATAAGAAGCAAAGCCATTTTTTTCTGGTAATGCAACATTATATAAACCTGATTTCTTAGCAACTCGTTTTAATAAAATTGACCTTTTAGATCTATTAAGTGTAATTTGCAGTTGTTCTTTACTCTCCAAATCCTGTGTTATTTCCATTATGATGGGGCTTTAGCCGCCGTCCACGCACACACAATTATACCCATTTGTAAGCATTTCATTTTATTCATACCCTAAACTGAAAAGTGAAGTTTTTCCATTACAATTGTGCATAATTTACCAGACACGAAGTATTATTAATGGCTGGCTATACATTGAAAAGCCGCAGGCTATCTGTATATTAGCATGTTTAATGAAACTATGTAGGAGTATCAGCTTGCATTATGCCACAAAAAATAAATGAAAGCTGTTGGGTTTCTATGGTTTTATGCTCGGCCATCCTAGGACAGAAGATAAGTGTAATGTATTGGAAATGTTCCCTGTTTTAACCAAGGGAATATATAGTAATTGTCCATGGCCCCAACTCCTTTTTTATTGCTTGCCGTTAGTCCATTCTTTTCAAGTCCTGAGTGGTAATTATTCCTATACATTCAGTTATAATGGGCAGGTATATATACAAAATGGCTACTTTATTAGAGACAGCCACCAAAGTAGCCCATTGAACCTCGTTTGACTTTCAGAACCACATTAATTAGTTGTGGTATAATTTCCACTGGGTGTTGAACTCATTCTAAGGGTGCATTCACACGAACGTATATCGGTTCGGTTTTCACGCGGAGCCGGTATACGTTGTCCTCGGGTGCAGAGGGGGGAGGATGGAAGAGCCAGGAGCAGGAACTGAGGCTCCCGCCCCCTCTCTGCCTCCTCTCCGCCCCTCTGCACTATTTGCAGTGAGAGGAGGCAGGACAGTGGCGGGGCTAAAGTCCGTTAATTGGCCCCGCCCCCGTCCCGCCTCTCCCCATTGCAAATAGTGCAGAGGGGCGGAGAGGAGGCAGAGAGGGGGCGGGAGCCTCAGTTCCTGGCCCTGGCTCTTCCATCCTCCCCCCTCTGCACCCGAGGACAACGTATATCGGCTCCGCGTGAAAACCGAGCCGATATACGTTCGTGTGAATGCACCCTAAGGAATATTGTCCCATACAGAAAGGATAGCTTCTTACCTGCCTAGTGGGTAAGTGATATACTGAATGGTCCCTTTATTATAGACACTGGCCCTTTTATGATTGGAGCTTTCCTGTATGGAAATTAAACTCAACATAAAATCAAGTGAGAATGTTTTCTTTGGATCACTTTCAATGGGAATCCACATTGGAATGGGAAAATAGAGCAATCTGACTGTCTCCCAGCAAGGTCTGGTCATCGTTGTTAGACTATCTGGGGCCAGGATTTCTAAAACTGCTAATCTAATGCAATGGTGTGGAGAGTATATAGAGAATGAGGTGATCAAAAAGAAACACTCAATGAAAGGTGACCCTGTGGACAGAAAAAAAATGATGATGAAAAGGTGTCAAGAATGATTCTGACAAACAGGCAGTGCACAGTCAAACAGATTACAGGTGAATACAATGCTGGTGTTCAAACTAATGGGCCTGAATGCACATCTAGTTGTTCCTTAGTACAGAGAGTATATGACAGCAGTTGACCAATTGTATGCCATTGCTGTCTGAGTGAAACCAAAAGGCACAACTACAGTGGGCAAAAAAGCACAAAAATAGGATCATTGGGAAATGGAAAATCATGGCCTATTAGATGGATCCAGAGAGGGTCACAATTTGGGGCTAGCAACATGAATCAATGAACCCTTCCTGTCAGGTGTTAACAGTTTAGGCTGGTGGAGTTTTAGTAATGGTGTGAGGAATGTTTTCTTGGTAATCTGATACCTGTGTATGGATACTACAAAGAATTGCTATGATTCTGAGGGCCAAAGTAGGTCCAACGCACTACTAGATATGTGTCTATGTGTAGAATAGATGTTCTACGGGGCTGACAACTGAGACTATGTTATCAGCGCTGCCTGCGGAGAACACAGTGTGAAATGCCTGCAATCAGCTCTTCTGCCGATTTATGGATTTTATGCCGAACATAAAATCATCGTCCTGCAGAAAAGTGAAAAGTGGGCACATTTACACGCAACGATTTTTGCTCAAAATTTGGCCTTTGAGCGAATTTTGAGCAATAATCGTTGCGTGTAAAAGGACCTTTAAGTTTGACAATGAATATGAATAGTGAAAACAACTACCTAAGCATGTCAAGGCTCTTTTGGTTTAATCTTAACTTGATGGAATCAAGCTATAGTCTTACACAAGTACAATAATTGTAACAATGAGAAGCAATGTAGAAACAAAGCAATGTATCAGCCATCCACAACACAGCAAAATGTCCACAAGACCAGATTTTGCAACACAAGCTGCCACGGTAATTTCTGTTGAGAGAGAGTAGTCATTTATAAAACCAAGTCGGTGGAGGTTATTTTACATTTTCTTGGCATGCCAAAATATAGACACGTGTTCTTGGCCATCTGAATATAATTACCGGTTTCAGCTACAGTATACACATGTGTAACGTTGTCACCTGCATCAGAGGGTCAGCATTTTCATTCGCTATACTAGTAGGAAACGGAATGAATTATTCATTGTGAAGGATATACAAATAGTCTATACTTTATGTCTGGTGATGATAACTCTACATGTACTTGTCAGAGCAGATTGTCTACAATTCTAAACATGTAGAGCCCACATCAACATAAAACCAATGGGGGTGGATAAAAGTAATCACACCAGTTTTCTAGTGAAGAGAGAGATTCTGGTGCTATTCTTTTCTTCTTTTCTTCTTTTGCAATTCTCTTTTTTTTTACTAACACAATCCAAACCAATGACAAAAATGTAGGTCGCGATTGGCTGCTCCTTCCTCCACTGGAAGGCCTTCTGCAGACGGCTGGATTGGATCCCGCTGCGAGAATGCTTGCAGCGGGATGCGGGCCGTGCTCCTGCAGTGAACACCGTGGCTCACCTCCTCCCGTCATCTCCCCGCTCTGCTATGTTCCGGCTGCCGCCCAACTGCCACATGCGCAGAGTGGAGCCGGTGCGTCACCAGTGACGTTTCTGTCCGGGCCTCTGTGAGGTGCGCACAGAAATAGGACATGCCACAATTTGTTTACCAGGCGAGATTTCACGTGGTCAAATCACATCTGTCTGCATAGAATTGCACTATCTGGCAGTGGGCACGCGGGGAAATTCTGCGGGAAATCCCACCGCGGAATTTCCACCCGTGTGCAGGAGGCCTATTGCACATTTTCAGCATGGAGATCTTGCAAGCGCTATAAGACACAGTTCCACTCCTGACACGACCACCAGATGGGATAAAGTCCGATGGGGGCAGTTATTTCCTTAGTGCTGCACTCAAACATGTCAATTTATGCTGCAGATTCTGAGTGTGGAAAGGATGAAATCTGGAGGCAAAACAGTAACATTGTCACAGTGAAATCCAAATCAAAAAATGCTCTGTGGATTTTTTCCATATTTGCTGTGGAAAATTCACATTGGATCTGGTTACGTGGCCAAAAATGTGGCAGCCAATAGACTAAGTGCCAGAGCACTTCAAGGGCAGAGCCAGCCTTAGGAGGAGTGCAGAAGCTTCTTTTGTTAATGGCACTAAAAAAAGCTTGGCACAAAAAACTCGCAACCATCATGAGTCTTGAAATTAATTTTATGGCTCTGTTATTAATTACTTTATATATGGAGCTGTTGCTGGGTTCATTTGAGCAATCTGTGGCACTGCTGCGTAATATAAAATGTGAAAAATAACATTCATGGTCTACCTTCCCCTTGACCTGGTTCCAGTTGAAAATAAGGGGTACAGTTGTTTTTTCCATTTATCCTATTCCAATCCACTGTCTGACGTCTTCAGACATTCTGAATAAAGGCTATACAGCTGCGATGTGGGAGGACGTCCGGCAGGGTATTCTTACTGTATATTACTGGCTGCTCTGCTGTTGGGGGCCTCTCCAGCATGTCCAATACCCCAGTACACACTCTAGCCAGCAGATGGCGCCATTGTATAATGGCAGAAAGAGAAACCCCCCTCGGAAACCCTGAATCCAAAATTCAATTGCAAAGGGTTAATAAATGTAAATAGCATTAGCAGGTAGGCTGCTTAGACTTTGTAACATGCAAATTCTACAGAGAATCGGAGATGTCTTTAGAACAGAGCTCATTACAGTGTTCTTAGACAGAGTGCCCACAGAAATACCTTTTCAGGGGCAAAAGAGATCTTTCCAGCAATGCATGAGGTTATGTTTGTGGAGCTGCTCGGAATCAAGGTAAGACAAATTAGCATAACAAACTATTCTTGGCTGTAAAGGATACAAATAAATGAAGGAACTGAAACAAAAAGTGAGCTTTATCTTACAGAAAATGTCCAAAATGACCACCGTCAGCAGCTATACAAATATGTATATGGTTGAGCGTGGCAGAGTAGACAGCATGTAGCATGTCTGGGGTTACCAGTTCACGGGCTGTTTGTATTTGTTTCCCCACTTCACCAATATCATGAGGTGCTGCTGGTTATCCAGTGTAGCCTGCTGCCTTAAAGGGGTTTCCCACAACTTAGAATTGCTTCACAACCGCTGTGTCCTTCCTGGTTGCTGCTGAGTGAGACATGTGACTGCTGCAGCCAATCATTGGCCACAGCAGTGACCTCCTATACCCAGTGATTGGCTGCAGCGATCACATGTCCTGGACAGCAGCAACCAGGAAGGACACAATGGTTGTGAAACAATTTTAAATCATGGCAAATCCCCTTCAACCACTTAAAGGGGTTGTCCCGCGCCGAAACGGGTTTTTTTTTTTTTCAACCCCCCCCCCCGTTCGGCGCGAGACAACCCCGATGCAGGGAAGTAAAGAAAGTTTACCGGAGCGCTTACCTTAATCCCCGCGCTCCGGTGACTTCAATACTTACCGCTGAAGATGGCCGCCGGGATCCTCTGTCTTCGTGGACCGCAGCTCTTCTGTGCGGTCCACTGCCGATTCCAGCCTCCTGATTGGCTGGAATCGGCACGTGACGGGGCGGAGCTACACGGAGCCGCTCTCTGGCACGAGCGGCTCCATAGAAGACTGCTGAAGACCCGGACTGCGCAAGCGCGGCTAATTTGGCCATCGGAGGCCAAAAATTAGTCGGCACCATGGAGACGAGGACGCTAGCAACGGAGCAGGTAAGTAAAAAACTTTTTATAACTTCTGTATGGCTCATAATTAATGCACAATGTATATTACAAAGTGCATTATTATGGCCATACAGAAGTGTATAGACCCACTTGCTGCCTCGGGACAACCCCTTTAAGGACATGGCCTATTTTAGCCCAAAGGGCACACCGATTTTTGGAAAATTTTCGTCTCTACTTTTCAAAAGCCATAACTTTTTTTATTTTTCCTTTGACATAGCTATAGGAGGGCTTGTTTTTTGCATGGCAAACTGTAGTTTGTATTGGTACCATTTTTGGGTATAAATAATGTATTTTAAAGCTTGGATACATTTTTTTTTTTAGAGCAGAGAGAGAAAACACATCAATTCTGCCTTTTCCCCCCCTACAGCATTAATCATACAACATAAATGACATGATACATTTTTTTCTATGGGTCAGTACAAGTAGGACAATATAGATCGCGGCATGTAGGGGGTTAGCAGCGGGAATTGCTGTTCTTATTGATTCCTGCTGTTGCAGCAGGAGATTGGCTATCAGTAATCAGGCTCTCACTTCGGGAAATTACGGGTTCAGTTACTGAGCCCGCACCATCCACGGGCCATAAGTTTATGTCCTGCTGTGCTAAGTACCGCGCAACAAGGACATAAACTTATATCCTGTAGCATTAAGGGGTCAAGGTGACTCCACAGGAAGAAATCCACAAAGGTCAAGTTTGGGGAATGTGGTGGCCAAGAAACAGGGCCATGTAGTCCAATCCAGTGAGTTCCAAACTGACTAATGTCTCTGCAAGAGTAAGGTGGATCACTATTATCCTGGTATCAAACCCATTGATGTTGCATAAATGACAAGTCATCAAGTGATTCATTCGGAGCCGTGTTTGGAATACTCAGATATCAGTCACTATTCAGGGTGGCATAAATGAAAACACAGTTAAGGAGTTGCTCACCCCAAATTTCACACCAGACATTTCAGGCAAAACGCATTTGGTTTTGTACTTGCTGTATGCATCTTGGAGCGTGCCCTGCCCAGTGGTGCACATTGTGATGGTTACACATGCAATTCAGATGTGCTGAAGGAACAGTGACATCCTCAGTGATGACCATTACCTGAGCATTCTAAACATGACTTTAGATGAATGGCTCAATGGCTCTTCCTAAATTAATTTCCTTCAGTAGTTCTACCACTTTAATAAAAAGTGCTCTACAGACAGACCCGCATGCAATCTTAGAAATATCTCTTTTGCCCTCGGATAGGTATTTCTGTAGACAACCGTGCCTAAGCAGTCCTGTCCTATGTGCTGTGCCCAAGAAAGTGACTGCATCTACTATCTATGTTCATTCTCTGCCCTCCTCCTGAGTAGCCCCTCTCAGTGGGCTCTCTTAGTGACAGAAATTTAACATAATGTATATTATACAAAGTATGAGCAATATCTGCAGTGCTTAGTCGGCCTCTAAGAAAAAATTCCCAAGATGCTGTTTTTTGGAAATGCAGACTTCAAGAACTCTTTGAAGACATTTCTTACAGAAATGGCAATCAGCAGTACACATTGTAGGGATAATGTTAGGTGCACGGTTCAGACAAAATCTTCGGCTTCTGTGTCTGGCAAATATGGCTGTCAGCCCATTCTCTCTGTTCCGTGAGCTTATATTCACTCTCTTCCAGCACTCCAAGGGTTAATAGCTTCTGGTCTCCTGTTCAGCTGATGCTCCTTTTCTAATCACCATCCTATATAGCTGCCCTGGGACTTTCAGACCTTGCTGCAGTGTTGTTGAGAGTTTGTTCCCTTCACTTCATGTCCTGTCCAGCCATTGCTTCAGCAGTTACCTTGCTGTCTGCTTATGATCTGTGTTCTTCATTCATGTACTCTGTGGTCTGTAATTCCCGTTGTCCGCTTCTCTGTTTATCCTTATCAGCTCGTTCCTTCTTTATTTCTGTACTCTCCTTTGTTGTTCTATCTTTGTTCTATAGGTGTTCTGGCCCGCCAGGGTAAGTCAGCACCTAGAGGAAGACCGTGGGGTTGTCCTTATTGGGACGAGTGCTCCGCTTATAGGCAGGGGTTTCCCTCTCCTGGTTATTAGTTCAGGACAAGATACCTTCCCTAGTTTCCATCTGTATATGAGGCTGTTCATCTGGTATCTTACCTCCCACGCTGGGGTTGGCTGTCAGCCGTGCTGGATCAGATCTTCACCTACCCGGTAGGTTGACACAGTGGTTCCACATCCACAGTCCTTACAGATAAACTGAATACAATACACATCTAGTCATTGAATATATGAAGCTTTAGCTTAGGGGGCCACCCTAGTGATTTTTTTTTCATTCTTTATGTAGCTAGCACTCCAGTATATATAAGTAGGCTAGTATTACCTTGGTTAGTTATTCCTTTCTATATAAAACTCTTGGGGTCCTTCTCTTCAGATGGGTGATCTCAATTATGACAAGCTCAGATTTACTTGGGGTTACGTGTCCAGTTTCTAGTCAGTTTCACAGTCTGTGTGATGCTATTAAATGAAGTGTACCACATAAACTGCCTACAGGGGAAACACACACTCTTAATCACAGTTACCAATGATGATTAGAGGTTCCTGTCACACAGTTATAATAGAGGAGATCACAACTTATTCTCCTGGCTGTATAAATATGGCCTGTAGCTTATTTAGGTGAATATAGAGTACAGATATTAATGGTAGTGTTGCAGAGATGGCATTGCTTGTAGCTGATCATATAATGCTGTGATGATGCATCATGGGATTGATGTGGAAGCAAAATCAATATGGTGTATATTAAGCATTAGACAGGAGGCTACACTACATGAAAGGAACTGCAAAATACAGATGAGAAGAGTGGCCATTTAAAAAGAGGAAGAACTTAATAATAAAAAAAAACAAATCAAAGAAGAGTCAAAAGTTTTAAAACACATTCAAAAGCAAAAACATCACCAATGGAATCATCAGTACGAGACTGTAATATTTGTTACTGTAGTATAAGTTCTCTGCGTTTCAGTCTGTATCTGTAATTTACAGTTAGCTGTAGCATCACATCTGTATGAGGCACTGCTATTCTCTCCTTCCCCCATCCTCTCTGCCCCCCATAGACGTCTATGAGCAGCAAAAGTCATCACCTTCTTTCCCTTCATGTGTTTTGTCATCTCTGTTTCTTGAGACAGATTTCCAATGACAACAGGCAGTGGATAGCAAATTAGAAGGAAGGGAGACCTCTAGTGGCCAGCAAGTTATAGTGATCTTTTAGCACAAAAAGGTTGTTTTTAGCAAATAAAGGGATTTGCACTTTTGCTAGCTATCATGTAAGCACATATAAGTTGTCTCAAAGTGCAGTGATCATGTAAGGTTTCATTTAAATTGTTTACTATTTGTAAGTTTATTATTTTTGCAGCGTATTGTGATGGCAACACTGTATAATATTGGTATTTAGGCAACTGTATAGAATTGCTATTTGGCCAATGTATATCACTACCATTTGGAAATTGTGCTGTACAGTGCTTAAAGTTAGGCACTATAGGGTTTGGTGTATAGTTGTACACTGTATAGTTATATAGTATATGTGGGGAGAGGGGAACCAACAAAGGTATCACACAGTAAGTAAGACCAGCACTCTATCCAACATAGCTCTGTAATGTAAAATGTGGAATGTAGTTAAAATTGCTTTAACCCTTTGCAATCCAATTTTGGATTCAGTGTTTTCTAGGGGGTTTTCTCTTTCTGCCATTATACAATGCCACCACCTGCTGGCTAGAGCCAGTACTGCAGTATTGGACATGCTGGAAAGGCCCGCGACAACATAGCGGCCAGTAATATACAGTAAGAATACCTCCGACATCAGAACTGTACAGGCTTCAACCAGAATGTCTTTAGACATCAGACAGTGGATTGGAAAGGGTTAAACATAAACAATCAAAAAACT